>NW_007733480.1:106848-110305 GCF_000696425.1 Galeopterus variegatus
CCTCGCTCAGCCAGTGAGCGGGAACCGGTCTGTATGTGGGATCCGAACCCTCCGGCGGGAGCGCTGCCGCGCTTCCCAAGCGGTGCACTATCCAGTGCGCCACCGGGCCGGCCCAGGAAAGTAACTTTTTATTAATTGGCCTTAATGGGCATTTTTCCTTAAAAGTGTTCTAAAATATTTACTCAATAGATCTTTGGGGGATAATCTATAGGTCCCAAGTACTATGCTAGGCTTAGAGATACAAGACTGAGCAATACAAACATGGTCTTTGCCATCATGATGTAGGTTGGTAGGAATGGGGAGAGTTAGACATTAATCAAATAATCATACCATATTAAAAAAATAGTAAGTGCTACAGGCTATAAGAACATATAATGGGAGGTTAGGAAAACTTCCCTTGGGAAAATGGAGCTGCTATCTGAAAAAATGAGTGGCAAAAAGGGATGGACAGAGCATTCCAGGGAAGGGGGACCATGTACATAAAGGCCTGTGGTAGAAGGAGCTATAGGGCAAGTACAAGGGAGGGAAAAGGTTAGTGTGGCTAGAATGGAGAGTGTGTGTGAGGTGAGGCTAGGGTAACAGATTGAGGATGGGAGTGAGGGACGAAGAGTATCAGGCACCTGATCCAGGGAGATCAGTTGGGAGACTAAGGTAACATTCCAGGCAAGCTTGGATCATATCTTGGACCAAAGTAATAGTGTTGAGAATGGAAAAAAGTAAAGAAACAAATTAAGGTTTTTTTAGGAATTAAAAATAGATAGGACTTGATTGTTCATTGGGAATAGATTCTTCATGTGTAGTTCTTTTCTTGATTTCAAAGTCTGAAGGTAGAAACCTTTTGTTTCTTTTTTATGATCCCATAGATAATTTTTTATTACAAAAACATTCCTGGTATAGGGTTAGGAACAGACCTCCAGTCCTCCTCTGGGTTTCTGTGTAATAAGTACCATTATGTAAAAGGGAACACAAAGGTGAATTTTATGGAAATTGTTAGGGATCTCAGCTAATGGCCAGAGTTGAAGTGCTATGTTTTCTAGTTATAAAGAGAATACTTCCTATTATCGTTATCCATATAAGATCACTCTTTATAATGAAAAATTGGGCTGGCTGTTTAGCTCTGTTGATTAGAGCATGGTACTGATAACACCAAGGTCCAGGGTTCAATCCCTGTCTGTACTGGCCAACTGCCAAAAAAATTTTAAAAATTTTAAAAATTTGAAAAGTGTAATGTAAAATTGTCTTATGCCACACATGAGATTCAGCATATTGGGAGGTGTTGCAAAAGAGGGATGGCCCCTTTGTGTCACTTCTCTGACTGCCTCCCATTTTCAAAGCAAGGAAATGCCCAGGAATATGAGACAAGGCAGTATCACCTCTTCGGCTTTTGACAAGCAAAGGATGCTGCTTACTTTGTCTAGTCAGCCCTTGTTAGTCCTGGACTTTTAGTGAAAATTCAAAGTAGGGACTACAGGTGATGACTTTAATCCATTGCTTTTGACAGCCCCCCGCCCCCGCTCTGCTCTTCCATTTTCACTACTCTCAGTCAGTCCATGCACTCAGAAAGGCTGTATCTATGTGGAAACCCAGGGACACAGCTCTTGCTATGAGTATCTCAGGTGTGCCTTGGGTCACGTACAGCAGTGACAGTGGTTGCTGCCAGTACATCCTAGTGCACACGTATACACATACACATACACACACACACAAAAGTGCAACCTTTCACGTTATGTTTAATCACAAACAAGTAAACTGTAATCTCCTAATATCCTAGTATGATATACATGCTTTTATCATGAGAAAGTCTATATGGTGAAATGGAAGTCATTATGAAGAAATGTCATATAGGTAGTCATTTCACATTCTTTTGTAATAGAATTATTCTCTGTACATGCGTGTATACTGAGCAGTTATTAAGCATTAAGAAAACTATTTTTTATTGCCATCTCAGGACACTTAAAAACTAAAGGGTGTTTCTTGCTGGTAAGATACTCTCTGCAGAAAATGTGTATGTGCCTATTTTAATAATAATGTAAGTGAGTATACCTAATTTAAAAAAAAAAAAAACACTTCTTTGGAACACTTTTACATTGCTGCCCTAAAGTGCTGCAATGAAAAGTTTAATGCCTATATTGCATTCTAGTCTATAATTCTTTCTTGTATGGATAATCTCTGGAAGCATATAGCATTGGTGTTCTTGGTGATCATAATGGCTGATTCATTCTCTTTGGCAGAATGCCCTCCTGCCTGCAGGGTTCCGGCAGAAAAACCAGACGTCAAAGTCCGCTACAGGGCCGTTTGATAGAGAACACCTTCTTTCATATCTGGAGAAGGAAGCATTAGAGCATAAGGACAGGGAAGATTATGTGCCCTACACTGGAGAAAAAAAAGGTAAACCCCACAATTTTGAAGTCACTGTTTGATAGCACTTTTCTTTTTATAAGTAGGTCTGGAGAAAATCCTATCTTTAGAGGTATGTCATTGGTAGCCTTAAAGATATGATACTGTTGACTTAAAAATGTTTTTGGTAGTTTAGACACTTCTTTTACATTTTTCATTAACTTGGCCAATATGTTTTTTTTAATGATTTGTTGGTGAGGTTTTATTACACAGTGATTTTGTATAACATTCTGTAGTTTTCTACTGTCAAATCTAAAAGTGTGCTGAGATGAATTTCTAAATCCATTAGTGTATTACAAAACGCAAATAATGTTAAACTGCCCTATTCTAACTCCTGTCTATAGTGGAATGCCATAAAACAATTCATGCCCTATTTTCGAAGACCGTTTTTAAAAGATATTCTACAGCTGTCCTTAGTAATTCATGGTTATAATTATTAATGCTTCATAATCATTACTTTCAGGAAATTTCCATAGTCCATGTCCTTCCCATTGCAGTGTTAGATCTTATATATCCTCAGTGGAGATTGAGTATAGCTTTGTTTTTGTTGTTGTTGTTATAGTTTGGCTGAACAAGGTATATTATCTGTATTTTATTTGTATAATGTGATGTAGCTATACGTGAAATGTTAAATTTATTTATCTTTGCTTAATGTAATGTTTTTCTTTTCTTTTATTATTATTACCATATTCATAATTACAAGTCTTGATTTTTCCTTTTGCCCTTTACCCAACCTGTCCCTCCCCAAACCTCCTCCCCCAATCTCTAGTGTTTTTAAAAGTTCTATATGTAATAATGCTTAAGTGAAATACAATAAGCTTCTCAGCTTTCAATAGGTGTTGGCCTAAAAAGCCAAATTCTACTTGCATTCTCTTTTGGGATATTGTAAATGGAATATTGGGGACTGGTGGCAGCAGGAGCAGAGCTGAAGATCAACTCTTCCAGACACTTTGTTTGTTTTCAATTTTATTTATATTTCTTTTTGTGGGATACAGTGTGTTTTTTTTTTTTTATTATTTATTTTGTCAATATACACTGTATATGATTATTATGGCCCATC
>NW_007733481.1:0-35106 GCF_000696425.1 Galeopterus variegatus
GCATAATCTAATTAAACCATGATCCAGTGAAGGCTACATCATTATCCCAATTTTACACATAGCATATCATTATGCCCAAGATTATGGTGCCTCTATGAACAGGTTCTCCCTAATTACCTTATCTAATGTAAGTACCTTTTTCTCCATTTCAGCTCCTTGTTTGTTTTCTTCATAATGCTGCTCACATTTTTTTTTTGATCTTTGTTTATTGAATTCTTTTCTCTTTTTTTCTGTCTCTCTCACAAGTATGTTCTGCTCCATGAGGTTAGAGGTTGTATATATTTTGCTTCACAGCCTAGNCACGGCTCACAGGATCGCGCTGTCTCCTGTCACGGCCGCTCCAGACCCATCGCCATCTTGGAACCTTCTCCTTAGTTTCTTTTAAGATGTTCTCTTTATCACCGATTTTGAGAAATTTAACTATAATCTGCCTTGGTATAGTTTTTTTCATGTACCTTGTGTTTGGGGTTATTAAGCTTCTTGAATAAGTGGGTTTACAGTTTTCTTCAAATTTAGGAATCTTTCAGCCATTATTTCTTTGAGTATTTTTTTTTCTGTTTCTCTGCCCACCTTCTCCTCTTTGGGGACTCCAATAACACATAGATTATGTAATTTGAAATTGTCCTACAGTTCACTGATGGTTTGTTCATTTTTTTTGTTTTTGTTTTTAATTTTTCTGTGTTTCATTTGGGCAGTTTTTATTGCACCATTTATTGGAAAAACCATTCTTCCTCCCCTGCACTGCTGTGGACACTTTGTCATAAATCGGGTGACAATATATGTGTGAGTCTCTTTTGAACTCTTTTTTTCAGTGGTAAACTTTTCTGTGTTTGCACTAACACCACACTGGTTTAATTATTGTAGCTTTTAAAAAATGTCTTGATTTCTCTAAATCATTGAACTTTGTTTTTTGCTGTCCTTTCCATTTGTATTTCTATGTGAAATTTAGAATATGTTTGTCAATTTCCACAAAAAGTAAGCCCACTGGTCAAAGCTGGAACAATTTGAGCAACAAAATAAATAAAGATTATAACTCAAAGTATGAAATAACTACCCATGAGTGCATACTGATATAAATAAATAATTGAATAAAAAAACAAATGGGGGAGAATGGACAAATCTCCCATGTAGAAGAACTTTAAATAATTTATGTAGATACTCTGCCCTTAAGGTGGTGGAATATAACTCTCCACTTCTTAAATGTGGGCTGTGCAGAGTGAGTTCCTTCCAAAAAGCACAGTGTGGAAAGGGGAAAAAATTAGTAACTTCACAGTGGGGAAAGTTGACAGCATGTACCCTTGACACAATATAATGAGAATGTAACTTTTCCTCTGTGATCTTCCTCCCCAAACCCCCTAACCCCAGACTAATTATGAAAAAACATCAAACAAATCCCAATTGAGGACATTCTGCATAATGCCTGACAAGTACTCCTGAAAAATGTCAAGGTCACCAAAAACAAGGAAAGTCTGAGAAACTATCACAGCCAAGTGGAGTCCAAGGAGATATGACAACCACATGTAATGTGATATCCTGGGTCAAATCCTGGAACAGAAAAAGGGTATTAGATTAAAACTAAGAAAATCTGACTAACTAAAATATGGACTTCAGTTAGTAATAATGTATCAATGTTGATTGATTAATTGTGATGAAGCTGAGTGTGGGATATATGAAAACTCTGAATTATCTTTGCAAGATTTCCACAAATGTAAATCTATACTAAGATAAAGTTAAGTAAAAACACAAGACAATGGAGCAAGATTTGACATATGTGTGTCCTGCTATGATGCAGTAGGAAGTACATAACATGACCTGTATTATGCTCTTGCCAGACAGTTTAATCTGAATGTAATCATGAGTAGACCATCAAACAAATCTAAAATATGGGCCATTCTACTAAACTATTGACCTGAACTCTTAAAAACAAAACAAAACAAAACTGGGTGACTATTCTAGATTTAAAAGACTAGTGATACATAGCAATAGACCTCAATGTGTGAAACTTCACTGGATCTACAAAAAGACACTTGGGGGCTTATTAGGGAAGATTGCATATGAACTGTTTAGTAGATCCTTGCAACTCAAAGTGTGCTCTGCAGACTAGCAGCATCGCCATCATCTAGGAGCTTGTTAGAAATGTAGAACCTCAGTCTCCATACTAGATCTGCTGAATCAGAACCTGCATTTTGACAAGATCCCCAGGTGACTTACGTGCACAGTCAAGTCTGAAAAGCACTATTTTTGATGGTATTATACAATTATTATTGTCTTAAGTGTGAAACTGATACTATGGCTGTGTCAAAATGCCTTAATTCTTAGGAGGTGCATGTTGAAGTATTTAGAGGCAAAGTGCTGTTACTATCTGCAGCTTACATTCTAATGGTTCAGAAAACAAAAGTGTATGAGGTAAAGTGAAGGTGGCAGAATGTTAACAATTGGTAAATTGAGGTGAGGAGTGTGCAAAAGCTTATTGCACTATTTTTCATCTTTTATGTAAATTTTAAATTTCTACAATTTCAAATGTAGAATACTTTTAATGAAATGGACTTATTAAAAATTTATTTTGGGGAAAACTGACATCTTGACAATACTGAGGTTTCTCATCTATGAACATGTTATATCATTTCACATATCCAGGTTTTCTTCTCTGTCTTTCAGCAATGTTGAACAGTTTTCTTCATATAGATTTTATACATTTCTTTTCAATTTACACTTATTCCTAGATATTTTACTGTTTCATTGTTGCAGTCGTGAATGGGTTCTTCTCAGTCATATTTCTAACTCATTGTTGCCAATATGTAGGACGCTATTTATTTCAGAATATTTATCCTGTAATTTGTTACTATCCTATAATCTTATTTTTAAAATAATTTTTGGTTCATTTTTATGGATTCTTTAGGAAGGCAATAACATCTGAAAATAATGAAAGATTTGTCTCTTCTTAGAGGTTTTACAAAAAACTTGTCCTATTAAGTTGATTTCCTGCATAAGATTAAATAGCAGTGGTAGTGAGTATCATTGTCTTTTTCCTTACTTTAATGGAATGGCCTCTAGTATTTCACTGTTAATCCAATGTTGCTTTAGATTTCTGTTATATTTTTTTTTATCGTAATAAACTAATAGCTTTTATTTAATTGGAAATGCCTGTTAAATCATATTAAGTTCTTTCTGGCATCTTTGGAAATGATTTCATTGTTTTTTTGTCTTGTAATTTATGAATGTAATAAATTTTTTGATAAACTATATTTTTATTCCAGAACTAAAATTTTCTTGTTCATGTGTATTATTCTTTTCACATACTGTTGGATATAGTCTTACTGACATTTTATTTTTTTCCATCTCTATTCACAAGTAAAATTGGTCTGCAATATTCATTTCATTTGCTTTCATTGTAAGGTTTGAGCATCAAAGTCTCAATATAAATGATGATATTCCTCACAGGGGATGTTTTGAATTGACTCTGGTGACTGATGTGGTGTTTCACACTCAGTCCCCTGTTTATCACTTTCCTACAGAACCCCATTAATATTCATTAATATTCCTTTGCCCCCGGGTAAGACAAGCTGGAAAAAATACCATCAGATCATTAGCATCAGCTTAAGATCATAAGCTTAAAATACTTCTGGTAGAAATACCAGCTGGACAGAAAATATCCAATTGATTTTTGAAAATCAGTTTAATAATATGCCATTGCTAAAAGTAAAGACACTTGAATAATAATGCTTCCAGTAAAATGGATAAAAAACTGTTGTTAAACAAGTAAACTTTTAAAGGAAGTAGAAAAATTTAGTACATGAGTAGGAAAGACAGTGACTATTCAAATTAGCCTCAGAACACTCAAAACATATTCACAAAGTGCAAGTGGATATAAATGCCTTCGAGGATACTATTTTGACTGCCTTGCTCATTTTTTATACCAAGTCTAACCCCGTGTCTCATATCAGAGATGCTCTCAATAAGTACTTTTTGAATGAATGAAGGAGAGTTGATTGTTTGGGCCCTTTCATACATTCTATTGGTCTGTCAGGGGACACACAGTGTCCTGAGTGCCACATCACAGTACCCTGAGGCTGAGGATGATAGTACTTGAGAACTACAAGGTCATGAAATCCTGATGGGCTGAGCTTACAGTCTGATGCCTAATAAGCTCTCTCTTCAACCACCACACGGATGTCTACACATTGAGGGCAGGCTGTGCGGGTGAGAAGGGGCACCGGGCTCTGCCTCCTGTGGAACCAGGCAGGACAAGAAGCTCCTCTGCAGGGAGGGCCATTGCAGTGCCATGCCTTTGTCTGTGGTGGCTGCTGATGGGGTGCATCAGGAAGACTGGGCAACTGGGGCTGAGAAGCAGGACCAAATAATAACTGACTGTGTGGAGCAACTTCTAGGGGGCGGGCGTTGTGGTAAATGTCAGGAGCTATTTCCCCAAGTGAAACTATGATTTAGGGACTTAAGTATTTGAGTATCAACCATAGTGTGACAGGAATGGACATGTAACCCTGGTTCTAGAGGTATTTTGAAATCAGTCTAGCCTCAGGGGTGCTGCAGGAGTCCCTTCTCTGTTTCATGCTCCCACTGCAGCTGTTCGGCTGTTGCTGTTGGTAAATCTGGCATGTAAACAGAATTCAAAGGTCTTTGGGGGTGACTTGGGAAAGACCACCAAATCTGAGAATTGTACTGAAGTTTCAAAATCTCCAAGTGAGACGTTGTTAGTGTCTGTGAGGCATCTGTGACCTAGCAGATGCCCAGCTCTTGGAATAGCATTGTGTGAAAAGCCAGATTACACAGGAGCAAGTATGCACCCATCCCTTTGACACAGTGAGACATCCGATCTATTGCCAAGTCCTCCCTTCTCCCTCCTAGATATAACTTGAATTTGTCTATTTTTCTCTGTCTCCACTGTCACTATTCTGGTTCAAGTCATTGTTATCTACAGCCTAGACTTCTGCAGGAGCTTCCTCACTGGTGACAGGGCCATGGCATTGCAAGGCTCAGGAGGCTGCATTTACACTGCAGCCTGGATGCGTCCACCCCTTGGATCACACTGCTGCGTACACAATAGGTAACAATAAGAAGGTCACACAAGGCAACACAGAGGCCCCGCTGCTGTCCTTTCTCCCTCCTTGGATCTATTTTCCTCTTGTTATTTATTATTATTTCTGGAATATTTCAGGCATGTGGAAAAATCTTAAAAGTAGTACAACATTCACTCACATGCATTTACCACTCAACTTTTTCATATTTCAGCATTTTACAGATTTTTTTGGAGCTACGTAACCGAAATGTTTATTATGAAATATAGCACACATAGACAAGAGTATATATAATGTAAATAACCATTTTAAAGAACAAACACTCATGCACCCAACACTCAGCTTAAGAAATAGACTATTTCTGGGCCGGCCTGGTGGCGCACTGCTACAGTGCACCGCTTGGGAGCGCGGCGGCGCTCCCGCTGAGGGTTCGGATCCCACATACAGACCGGTTCCTGAAAGACAGTGACTATTCAAATTAGCCTCAGAACACTCAAAACATATTCACAAAGTGCAAGTGGATATAAATGCCTTACCATTTTAAAGAACAAACACTCATGCACCCAACACTCAGCTTAAGAAATAGACTATTTCTGGGCCGGCCTGGTGGCGCACTGCTACAGTGCACCGCTTGGGAGCGCGGCGGCGCTCCCGCTGAGGGTTCGGATCCCACATACAGACCGGTTCCTGCTCACTGGCTGAGCGAGGTGCGGGCGCAGCACCGAGGGTTGCGATCCCATTGCCGGTCTGGTCCGGTACGGGCGCGACACTGAGGGTTGCGATCCGTTGCCGGACACGAAAAAAGACAAAAAGGAAAAAAAAAAAGAAATAGACTATTTCTGAATGTGTTCAAAGTTTCCTACGTGGCACTTTCCAAACCAGAAGCTCTGTTGTGTCCCCCCAAAAGTAACCACTCTCCTGAATTTTGAGATAACTCTTTCTCTGTTTTTCTTTATATTTTGTTATATAACAGATATATATGTATACGCACATGTGTAGTTACATGAGTGTGTATATGTGTGTGTGTACACAAGAGGATTTCAAAAAGTTCACGAAAAAAATGAAAAGATAAAAATAAAAAATATAAATGTTATTTCTCAACATAAACTCCATCAAGTTCAAGATACTTTTGTAAGTGATGATACCAGCCTATGATCATTTAGTCTGTCCCCAGAGAACTGAGGGTCCTAAGAATTTAACCATGTCAATGCAGTCTTTTTTTACATTATTAACTGAAGAAAAATGGGTGCCCTTTAAAGATTTTTTTTTTTATTATTAGTAAACAAAAAGAAGTCAGGAGTCAAATCAGGACTGGACTGTATGGAGGATGCCTAATGTTTTCCCATCGAAACTTTTGCAAAATTGGCCTTGTTTGGTCAGAGCAATGAGCAGGAGCATTATTGTGGTGGTGAAGGACTCTCTGGTGAAGATTTCCAGGGCATTTTTCTGCTAAAGCTTTGGCTAACATTCTCAAAACACTCTCATAATAAGCAGATGTTATCATTCTTTGGCCCTCCAGAAAGTCAATAAGCAAAATGCCGTGAGCATCTCAAAAATCTGTTGCCATGATCCTTGCTCTTGACCACTTTTGCTTCGACTGGTCCACTTCCTCCCCTTGATAGCCATGGCTGTGATTGTGCTTTATCTTCAGGATCACACTGGTAAAGCCATGTGTCATCTCCCATTCCAATTCTTTGAAGAAATGCTTCAGGATCTTGAACCCACTTGTTGAAAATTTCCACTGAAAGCTCTGCTCTTGTCTGCAGCTGATCTGGGTGCAACAGTTTGGCACCCATAGAGCAGAAAGTTTGCTCAACTTTAATTTTTTGGTCAGAATTGTGTAAGCCGAACTCATTGAGATGTGTGTGGTGTTAGTTATTGTTTCTGCTGTTAATTGTCAGTCTTCAACTAGGGCATGGACAAGATTAATTTTTTCCTCTCAAATTGATGTGGATGGTCTGCTGCTGCGGTCTTCATCTCCATAATCATCTCATTCCTTCTTGAAACAAGTTATCCATTTGTAAACTACTGATTTCTATGAGGCATCGTCCCCATAAACTTTTTGCAAGGCATCAATGATTTCACCATTCTTCCACCCAAGCTTCACCATAAATTTGATGTTTGTTCTTGTTTCAATTTTAGCAGAATTCATGTTGCTCTGACATGGGCTCTTTTCAAACTGATGTCTTATCCTTCTTAGTGCCTTAAACTAGATCCTATTCAGATATGTTATAACAAGTTAGTATGAATTTATTTGGTGTAAAAAAATTTTGAAATTCATGCATAATTTTATTTCATAATGTGCATGTTCCATGACCTTTTTGAAGACCCTTTGTGTATGTAAGTATGTATATGTGTATATATGCATATGTACAGACTTTTAATGTTTTGCTTAGTTTTGCATGTTTTTTGACCATTATGTAAATGGAATCAATCTGAATGCATTCTCCCATGACTTGCTTTTTTTGCTTAGTAACATGTTTTGGGAGTCAACTCTGTTGTTGCAGGGAGCTGTAATTCATGTTTTCACTGCTTTCCAATCCATACTTCACCACTGAAGCCTGAGCAATCTTCTTAGAGATATAAATCCAATTATTTGTCACTCCATTGCATAAAACCCCTCGGTGGCTTTCCGGTGCTCTTAGAATAGAATTCCAAATTCCTAGTATGGCCTATGAGCCCCCAGGTGACTTGGTCCTGCCTCCCTGTCCTGTTTCATTTCACTTCCTGGGCTGAGGTCACACTGCTGTCCTTCTGTTTCCTTGATCTCAACAAGCCCTTCTCTTCCTTCTGGTCTTTGCACACACCTAATGTCCGCCTTTTACTCTTCCCCTGGCTATTCCTGTTAACTTCCGGTCTCTGATTAAATAGCACTTCTTTAAATGGATCTTCGCTGACCTCCCAATGTAAGTTAGGTGCTTCTCATTTTGCTTCCTTTCTACTCTGTTTCTTCATGGCACGACAGTTTTGTTATTATGTATTTGTGCATTTACTTTTATATTTATTTAAAACCTATCTCCCTTTAAGTTTAATTGAGGACAGGAGCACATACATTTTGCTCATGATGGCTTATCTAGTCTGAGAATAGCCCTGGCATATAGTAGGTACTAAATAATTATCATTCATGAGAATTGAAGCCAGTAAAAGTTGATGTAGTCAGAACAAAGAAAGTGTTCAGGGCCAGCCCGGTGGCGCACTCGGTAGAGTGCGGCGCTTGGCAGCGCAGCGGCGCTCCCGCCGAGGGTTCGGATCCCATATAGAGACCAGTCCGCTCGCTGGTTGAGTGCAGTGAGGGCGGGACACCAAGGGTTGCGATCCCGTTGCCGGTCACGGTACGGGCGCGACACTGAGGGTTGCGATCCTGTTACTGGTCACGAAAAAAGACAAAAAGGAAAAAAAAAAAAAAGAAAGTGTTCAGAGCATGTATTCTGGGAAAATTCTGTGTGGGACAAAACCTGTTAAAAATGAAGTTTGCAAAGCATTCTTCAAGAAAGCATGTCAGGTTCAGCATGATCAGAAGCAGATGTTAATCTTTTATATTCTTCCTACATGCTGACCTAAAGAAAGTAACTGAAAGGCAACTTAATTGCTATGATATATTTTAAAAATAAAATATATAACAATAACTAAAACTTATTGAGCACTTTCTTGTGCCGGCACCATTCTAAGTGCTTTGCATGAATAAACTAACTTAATTCTTATAATAACCCAAGAGGAAGGTGCTATCATTATGAGGGGCATTTTTATATATCAGGAAACTGAGGTACAGAGAGATAAAGTAACTTGCCAAAGCTTATACAACTAGTAAGTGGCAAATGCAGGATGTGAACCAAGACAATGTTACTCCTGTGCTCTTCATCATTATGCTATATTGACTTCTAATAATTTGTTCAATAAATATTTGGAGCAAGAACAAATGATGAGTGTTATACCATAAGTTCAAGCAAAGTGCTGTGGGCCTCTATAATGAGAGAGTTTGATTCTACCTATGGCTGTCTATGCATCTCAGATGGTCCCTGAGAGGCAGATGGGACTTCAGAAACAGACATGGGAGGATGATTCTGTCCATAACCAAAGACACATCCATAAAGTGTGAGGCACAATAGGGAAGGAGACATGACTTGGTGTTGATGGATGACAGGCAGGTATGAAATGGACGGAAGGGCGTAAAGATAAACCCCTGCCAGAATGTGGAGGTCTTCAATAAGACTTTCGGGGATTCATAATTTTTAAAGCAGAGCTTCAACTTAGACAAAGACATTGTAGTACTGAATATATGACAGGGTCTTATCCTGTTAACAACTGGAGCTCAGGTGAGAGAGATTAAATGACATTTCCTTCCCTACCTATTTGTACCCACTTATTTCCATAAGGGCTGAAAGGTCCCTATACTTCAAGTATATAAAAAAATGTCTGATGCCTGGGCAAGCCTTGAAGGAGGCAGGTTGCAGGGACAGACATCAAGAAACCCAGAAAAGAATTCACTGTAAGGGACAGAGCTAGGTAAAGAGAACCAGAATCAGCATTGGTGCCTAAGATCAGAGGGCAGGGCTGTGTCTGGGACGAGCACAGCAGGTGATATTGGAACTCACTCAAACCTGATCACCTTCCCAGAACACAAGTGCTACAGGAGAGGGGCTGTTGATGCTGAAACAGACATTTCCTAGTACCCAATTTCAGCCTGAGTGTGGCTGATGGTGTGGTATGGCCTTTGGTGTTCCCAGTTTCACCAGCATTGCCTGTTGTGGATTCCCAATTCAGCGAAACATTCATGTGTCAAGAGAGACAGAAACAGTTTGAATCCTGGAAAGCAAGAATGGATTAAACTCCTGGACCCTTGTAAGCATCCCATGAGGATTCTTGGAAATTCTTGGAGAGATAACTAGTACAGGAGGCTAGAACTCCTGTAATCAAAGAGGTGGTAAATCTGAACATGTGAAACTTGAGAAATAATAGTAATGGGACTAAATCTATTCTCTCTGGATCAAGGGGCCTGAGAAACAGGACACACAGCTCTCCAGCTCAGACTTTTCTATTCAGCTGCGTATCTAGCTGTGCTCTGGACTTTACTTGGATGTTCCATGGTACCCAAAACTCAACATGTCAGCACCGTAACTCATTATCGTCCCTCTACACTCCTTTCCTCCACCTGTTTTCCTTATCTTAATGAAATGGCACCACTTTCTCCCAGTTGTTCAGGCTAGAAACTTGTGCATTATATTTCATTCCTATGTCTACTTCAGCCCCCGTATGCGACCCACAAGATCTTGTCTAGTTTACCCTCTAAATAGGTCCCTCACCATCCCCACATCCTATACTTAAATCAGGCTAAGCCTCCCAACTGGTTTTCCCACCTTCAAATCTGCTTACCCAACCATCCCTCCAACTGGTTCTCCACCTCACAGCCAGCACAATTGTTCTAAATTCAAATCTGAGCATAAACTTCCCCGAACCTCTTAAAACACTTTAATGATACCTTACTCCTCTCATCAGAAAGTTCAATGTCTTAACAAGGTGTCCATCACCAGTGTCTTGGACCACGGCTGGCCCACAACACTGACCCTATAAATATGTGTGGCATCAAAACGGGAAGGAGATAGCATGTCTCCTTATAACTTGCTGTGGGCACTAATGAGAGTGGGCTCCGACATCCCTACATGGTGATAGTAACTAAGCTATTATTACAAGTTGGTCATTTGTCTTTTTACTTTGCTTGTGTATTTTCTGCTATGCAAAAGTTTTAAATTTTGTGTAATCAAATCTATAGACCTTTTCTTTTGTGGTTTTGGAGGTTCAAGTTATACTTAGAAATTCCTTGCCTGTTTCAATATTATAGAAATATTTTCCTATGTTTTGACCTGGCACTTCTATAATTTTATTTTTCACATTTGAAGATTTAATCCATTTGGACTTATTTGTACATATGATGTGAGGCAAGAATATGACTTTATTGATTCTACATTTGGTGGTCAGTTTCCCCAAATAAATAACCCATTTTTTTCCTCATTGATTTAAAATACCACCTTAATCATTTATTAGATTACCATATATACTGGGTCTGTTCCTTGACTCTCATCTGTTCTGATGATTTTACTTTTCTATTCCTACACCAGTATCAGACTATTTTATTATTCACGAGTGCTTTGACCTGCAAAAGTTTTGAATATTTTAAAAGTAAACTTGAACTGTGTAATTTCTTTCATTTAAAAATTTAACTCTTCTATCTTAATTATTGAAATTTGCATATGAAATAACTTGACATCACATATTCATTTATTGTTCAAGGAAAGATTAATTTAAGCAACTGGATGTTTTTACTCTGTAACATTCACCTACCTACCAGCTCACATGATTTCTTCAGAATCTGCTTTCAAAGGTGCGATTAGAAAACTCATCCTTTGTAAATAGGAATTGAGGTATTTTTCACATTTACTATAGGATAATGTACTTTAACTACTGAAAGTAGTTTCATTATTATTGGTGACGGATAGTCAACAATATCTGTAGAGTGTTAGCTTTTGTTTAAACATTAAATGACTGTAATTCTAGATCTGTATCTCCTCTGAAATTATTCACTTATTTTTTAATCACCTGTGTACAGCTTTGGCAAATTAAAATCAGAGGAAAATGTTTGAGATCCTCAGTCCAGAGGTATTATTAAAGTTTATTTTAACTCCTCATTGGAGAATTATTTAATGCAGTACAACATATCTATAATTAAAGCTATTATTTCTCTTTTACATTTCAACACAAAAAATAACAGACTAAAAACTTAATGACAAATCATATCTACATCATTATTTTAGTAGTCTTATTTTTTAAATGCTTCTTAAGGAAAAACAAAATAAAGATTTACATTTTATATATTTCTAAGCACATAGAAAATGCAAAATCCTTAGTTAAGGGATTTAAAGCAAATATTACCCAATTATTTTGTGCCAAAATTTATATGACTAACATATTGCTCAGCAATCTTTCTTCTCAGAATTTATCCTACACTAATGTGCAAAGATTAATATTCAAGGATTTTCGTTGTGGCATTGTTGCAATACCAAAAAATAGAAACAACCTGAAAATCTATGGGTGAAAGGTTTAGAAACAATGGATGAAAGGTTTAGTAACTCATGGTATCCATACAATGGAATACTGTGTAAGTGAATTGCAAAACAATGTGTTAAGTTTTATCTCTTTTCTTGTAAAATTAAACCAATGTACCAAAAAACATTCTCTGTGTATAAAGTATACAACAAGATGTTAATTTTTTAGAGGAAGAGACTTTTTTGGTAATAAAATATCTCTGTAACGTAGCACAGGCTGGTATGTTCCCACATGTGGGATGGATGTTGGCAGGTACTAATGGTTTGTAAACAGCTCTGATTGAGACCTTAAGAGACACTTGTAATTTAAAAGAAATAAAAGTTCTTCTAGAGCCTTATTTCTTAGAGTGTAATTTCAGCATTTGCCCAAAGCACACTTGCCATTTCTTTCGAGGATTGTTGTTTATCCTGTTCTGAACCACTAGTGAAATGGTCTCCTTCTGAAATCTCTCACAGTAATTTAACAATATTTATTTGTTGTTACATTTTGCTTTCCACCAAAATCAACATTTGTTGATTTATCAGGTTCTCCTTTATTCCAAGTTTGGCTGCTTTGACTACTGATACTGTAGTAATAAAATTAAGGTCATGTGTGTTGGCTAACTGTTTAAAGTTTCTAAATAAATTCTCCTAAGTCTTTGTCCCCAGCTCTTTACAAACAGCTCCAAGAGATGATTTGATTTTTAGCAGCTTATCTGTGATTCATGACAAAGAGAGTCCATAATGTCTCATTGTTTCTTTGTTCTTCACAATTCTGCAATTTTGTTAATGTTCTTAGCTAGTCAGGATCGTTTCCCTCTTAACCGAAGATTTCCATTTATTGAGGATGGAGAAATAAATAGGTATTAGAGTAAAAATGCAAATAAGTATGTACTTTACTGTTTGTTCACAGCTATTCTACTCACCTATCTTCAGACTCTGGAAATTCAGGTGTCCTCACCTGCGTATGCAAGAAAATGTCCATAGGTCATGAGCATCTTCTTTAATGGTCCATTGAGGTTAAAAGCCAATACAATTGGCCTTCCATATCCATGGGTTCTGCAGTGGATTCAACCAAATGCAGTGGGAAATATTTGGATAAAAAATTGCCTCTGTACTGAACATGGACAGACTTTTTTTTCTTTTCATTATTCTTTAATCAATACAATAACTATTTACATAGGATTTACATTGTATTAGGTATCATAAGTAATGTAGAGGTGATTTAAAGTATACAGGAGGATGTGCATAGGTTACATGCGAATACTGTGCCATTTTATATCAGGGACTTAAGCATGTATGAATTTTGGTGTCTGTGGCAGGTCCTAGAACCAATCCCTCTTGGAGACCAAGAGACCACTGTACTCTCTGAACTATCCTATACCAGAACCAAGATAACACTCATTGATGGAAACATCCATCCCAGCAACTTTTGATTGCTGAACCTAATTTTAGATAAATTTACTAAGACTGAAACTCAAATTATTTGAGTAAATAACAAAGCTCACAGCAGTCCAGATATACAAAATGTCTGGGATAAATTGCTGGCTGCTATGTTGTGTTATTACAAAGTTACAACACTGCTTGCCAAGATTTATTTAAAATATCCTTTCTTTTTCTTCATGTTTATAGACAGACATATACTTTCATTGTTGTACTTTGACTTGTTTTAACAGAACCTAGTTTCTTTCCTTTTAGGAGGGAGAGTCTTTGAATCTCTAGTAGCAAGTGCCTTGTTTGTTGGGGCCTTGGTTTGCCATCTGGTATCCCCTGTCTGGCTAAGAGAATTGCAATGTGGGTCCCTGAGAAAATATTCCATATGGGAGACAACCATTTCTCATGCATAGATTTTAGATGGTTTATGCCATAGCCTTGTAGAAACAGAAGACTGTCCACTAAACAAGAAGAGGGCAACACAGAAAACTCTTCTTCCTAAGGATTTTTATACATATATTTTCATCAAATACAGTCATTTCTTCCTTATTCATACTTTGTTTCCTTCTGGCTTGAAATTCTTACTTATATGATTATTTTTGTAGACATTGGTGTCTTCCAAATATATTATTAACCCAAACCTCTCCTCTATGTTTTAAATCCAAATAGCCAATTATCTACTGAAAAATTTATCTCAAAATCAACCTAAAACTGAACTTGATATTTTATTGTAAATTTACTTTTTCTGATTTCAATCAATGGCAACAACATCCATCCAACTGCCCAAACCAGGGACCACCATGTCAATATATAAAGTTCCACCTGACAAATCAACCAATTTACAACTATTAAAAAGCAACAAAAGCCAAGCTGGGACCACTAGATCTCAGGGGAAGAGGAGGAGAGACCTACGGAATTACAAAGGCAGGAAAAGCCACAATCAGAGAAAGAAAGAACTGCTCCTACCATTTTGAGTCCTGGCCGCTTCCAGGCTGGAGCTGGTGAGCACACGGAGCAGGAGCTGGTGAGCACACGGATCAAGAGCTGGCAAAAG
Source organism: Galeopterus variegatus (assembly GCF_000696425.1). Classification (NCBI taxonomy): domain Eukaryota; kingdom Metazoa; phylum Chordata; class Mammalia; order Dermoptera; family Cynocephalidae; genus Galeopterus; species Galeopterus variegatus. Next base: position 14,598 of record NW_007733481.1, read on the forward strand.
CTGTAGCTGTGCCCTTCGGATGAAGTTGCTTGGAGGCTGCAGGGGAGAAGAGGGCCTTGGTGGTCCTCAGGCTAGCAAGACCACTAACAGGGTTCCTGTGGACCCACATAGGAACAAGGAGCCACAACAACTGAAAAAAGGAGCCACTCAGAGGCCAGTTAGTCATCACAAGGGACTAGCGCATGGCCCATCCCATGGGAAGGGTTTGGAGTGCAGATGGTGGGGAAGATGGGCCACCCGGAGAACACTGGGGCACAGTGTGGACAGCTGATCTGCCCTCCAGTCAGCACAGGCCCACTCTGTGTAGACTGGTAAGGAATATAGAACTTCAGGGTGTGCAAATTGCTGAAAATACTCAGATCCAGACCAGAGTTTCTACATGACCCAGGTGTATTGGATCTCACGAGACTGGGAAGTACCTACAAAGTCAACCATTAAAACTTGAGCTGCACAAAAAGCCTTCCCCAGGAAATCAGCAGCAAAGCAGCAATTTAGCTCAACCACAGGGCTAAAGTGCTGGTCCCCACCGGAAGTTCCCCCATTTTAGAAGTAACCAAAGGACAACAAATTAGTTCCAGTGCAGAGTTTAAGTAGTGGGAACAGTGAATAATCCAACACAGAACTGAAAGAAAAAACAAAATACCCACAGACCAGAGACAAAGTTTGATATTAACTAGCAAAGGTTTCACTTCACCAAAGAACACTTACAAAACCTAGAAGGACCAGAAGCCCCCTATGCCCCCAAGCCAGGGATGAGGGAAGGCCAGGAGCCTTAGTCATGCCTCCCAATGCCCACAACCAGCCCAGCAATAACCACTGAGCTGCTGGAGGAAGTGCCTCAGGACCTCAAGCCAGGCGGTGGTGGGACAAGGGCCTCGGCCATGCCCCCTGACATCTGCAACCAGCCCAGCAATGACCAAGCCACCACTGAAAGCCCCCTGGTCTCCCCTGCAGGAATGAGGGGGGCCCACAAGCCTCAACCATGCCCCCCTTCCTTCCTCCTTCTCCTACCCTATTTCCTTCCCCCTTCCTCTCTTCATCTCCCACCCAACTGCTCCAAAACAACATCTTAGAATGTAAAAACAGATGGAGCTGGGGACCAACCCCTCCTCCCACAACCAGGCAAGGAGCACACCAAAAAGACCACTTCCATGTGGGTGGCCCACTACAGCCACTACAATAGCCATGACTGCTGCAAAAGAGGATAGATGCCACAACTACTGTGCAGGTGACCCGCCAGCCACTTGAGTGCATTGGCACAAGGAGAGTCACCAGTAGAGACCAAAGAAAAGAAGAGGATGTGTCTCTCCACAAAGCCCATTCCAGAGTGATAGAAGAAGCATCTGCTCTATGATAATATTGGGGGACACCAACACACCTCTCTCAGCACTGGACAGATCATCTAGGTAACAAATCAGCAGAGTATTCATTACTCTTTCAGAAGAAGAGAAGAAATCTAGGGTTATCAGAGGTGGGAGGGGGAAGGAGAGAGGGATGGGGAGAAATTAGATAAGGGGCATAAAGAATAAGTACAATTTGTAATAATATATATGCTGGTAATATTGATTTGATCAACATAGGTCAATGTTTAACCCCCAAAATATGTATAATCAATTATGATTCAATAAAAAAAGAAAGAAAGAAAATGTTCTACCTCCCTTGCCCTCAATGTCAATTACTTCCAGGAATTGTCAGTTTTACCAATCTCTTGCTTTGCTCCTGTTCCTCATTTTCACTGCCCTAGTTCAGATTATTTGGGGCCTGAGTTATGGCCTCTTGGCTGTTGTCCTTGTCTCTCATCTCCCTCTTCTTACTTCACCTCCATATGCTGCCAGAATGATCTTTCTAAAATACACTCATTACTAGTTTTTTACTCTGCAGAAACCTGCCACCTCTACGGAGGCTGTGCTGTGTGTCAGGCTCTGTGCTAATCTGCTGGTGATGGAAAGATAATCATGACCCTGTCTCTGCCCTCAATTATCTCATGATCGGGTGAAGACAAAGACACACAGTTGTGATGCACTGTGATGTAAGGAACGATCTCTAGGGTCCTCCCTCCAGAATGCAAAGGTGCCAAGTGTCCTAGAGGAAGGAGCCCCTGATTGTGACTTGGGCATCAGAGACACCCACAGAGAAGGTCGCAGGGAAGAGGGACATGAAGCACCTCACATGGGGTTGCCTCCAGTATCTCCATGACCTGGGGCTCAGCCCGTGGGGATCATGGGCTTGGTGAGGGGAGGACTTGAGAGTGTGGAGCTGTGCCACAGCCTTTGTGGGGAAAGGGAAGAGATGTTTACCAAGACACCTGAAAGGTTGCCGATCATGTTGACAAACAAGCCGAGCTGAGTGCCAGGCTGACCGGGTCAGAAGCACCGAGGGAAGTGGCAGAGCCTTGAAGTCTCTGCTGAGCCATTAGGGGCTCTGGGCTGAGCAGAAAAGCCCTAGATCTGATATCTGGGAGGTCTCTGGTGACAGAGGAGGCAGACAAAGTCCAGCACTAAAGTCTTGGCATAACCTGAGCTGGAAGACCTTGTTGCATCTTACAAATAAGGTATGAGAATTCAAGAAAGTTGGGTAAATTGTCCCAGATGTTTGGCAGTCAGGCTTTAGAATCCTGCCTCTGCTGTGTGGCCTAGGGTAAGATAGTCAACTCATCTATAAAACAGAATTAATAATGGTTACTATTTCATGGGGTCACTGTGAGGATTAGGTGAGTAATGCCTGTAGGACACCTGTCATATTGCCTGGCCCAGGGTGAGTTTCAGTGCCAATGTGCTATTATTACTACTACTGACTTAAACAGAACCAGGACAAGAACCAAGGGCCGGCTTCAAATTCTGTTTCTAAACCCTCCAACAACCTTCCTAGAGGAAAAGGAGAGGAGTATCCTGGCAGCAAGAACCCACAGTAAAATCAACAGTGGACAATGAATGACCCAGAGCCAGGGCCAGGAGGGCAGGAAATCATCAGATTAAGGAATTAGAAGGGTCTTCTCCACTTTCTTTCCTTTCCTTCTCCTTGCCTTCTGGAGTGATAAGGCTGGGGGTTGGGGCATTCAAGGGTACACAGCTTTGTAGAAGTATGGAAGGCTCTAGCTGGATAATTCTAGTTATCCTAGAATCTAGGTTTTTGGCAGAAAGAAGTGAACTTTGGTGCTTCTTTTGACACTACCCAGCCGAGGTCACTAGTATAAGAAAATAGACGAAGATCACAAGCAAAAAGCTCTGCTTCTAAATAGAGTGCAGAACCTTATGAGGGATCGCTAGGGAGGACACAGGAGGGGAAGTATTAATTTATATATTAGAAGAGTAATAGATGTGTACATGGCAAAAAATTCAAAACGTAACAAAGTATATACGGTGAAAAATACACTCATTTTTGCATGTTAGTACCTTGCTTTTTCCACCTGAAGATATATCTTGGAGATTATACTATTTTAGTAAAGCTGCCTCTTTCATTTTAATGCCCCCACAGTACTTTATTAAATAGATATATTATATAAATAATTTATCTCCTATGAACATTCAACAGACATTCAAGCTCTTGCTTTTACAAATAGAGCTGCAACGAATATCTCTGTACATACATCTTTCTATACATGTATGTATGTATCTACAAAATAAATGCATAGAGGTAGTATTGTGCTCAAAGAAATGAGCATTTTTAATTTTGATAAAGTAATAGTATATTACATGTGACTTAGATGTTGTCTTAGATTTTCAGCCAAAGCTCCAAAGACCAAACTGTAAATAACGGACCACTAATCCAGGACATGCAATGAGACAGCGCTACCTGTTTTCTTTCCACCCTTAGCCTCTCCTCTGCCTCCAGATATGTGAGAGAAGGCCAAGAATTCATTGAGCAGTGGGACATTAGAAGACAGGGTTTCTCTAGAACGTGAGAGACTGGAGCATTATTAGAGCCGTGTGCTGTTTCTAAGAGGTTGTTTCCTCCTTAGTTTAAGCCAAGTGAGGGGATTCATAAGAGTCACTCAGAGAGCTTGTCATGTTTCCCTTGGAATTTGGGGAATATAGGGACTAGTACCGAGTGACTGCTGGGAAAACCGTCTAAAGGCCACAATCTGTGGCTAAGCGCCCTCGGTGGGCAGAGTGAGAATAGGCTGCCGTGGTGCTCTGGGTTTTCTTAGATTCTGTATTTGTCTGTTTGGCATCACAGGGCCAATTATATTCATTGTATTTTCTTACTTTCTGTATTCTCAATGCTCTGGCATTTGCAGGCCTTATGTACCCAGGGAGAGATTGCCCCTCCCAGAGCTTCCTAATTCCTAAAGATAAGAACAACTTGCCTGAAAGCACATGTTTCAGATGCAAACCAACCAGTCCAGAGTCTGCAGGCCCCAACCGCCTCTTTATCTAACCCACACAGCAAGCCAGTGTTCCCTGCCCTAAATCATCCCATCACCAGGTGCCAGGCAATTAGGGACAGTCCCAATGTCCCAAAGCCATCTAGAATTATTCCTACTATTCAGTCCTAAACTCTTCACTCTGCCTTGCCTTGCCTTTCCCACAGAAACCCCCAGGCCTAGGCTTTCCCCTCACTCCTGCTTCTGCCTGACCAAACCTGATATTTCCCCTATGGTCCTGGGTGGTGTGGCATGTGCCTTTCTCTCTGGAAATGTAAGTAATAAATTCTTCTTTCAATGGCTTTGACCTGTCCACTTGTCAGCACTCAGTCACCTTCGTAGATTAAAATCCCCCCGGTATAATTTTCATATACATGGGTGTAGTACCGAACCCAAGTCCAGCTGCCTGCCCTGTACAAAAACCCTGGCTTGTCTCCTCAAAGTCTGTCACAGAACCCAGGGCATTCAGCTTCTGGCTTAGGCTCACCAAAATCTTGTTATCAAACCCAAGTCTGGCTGCCTGCTCCCAAACAAAATGCAAACAACTTAAAAGTCTAATTGTTGGTGAAATAGGAAGTCAGCTTTTATTCAGGAATATCAGTGACCTAAGGAGAGATGTTGGGCCAACCCATCTCTCCAGCAAACTGGAAGGAGAATCGCCAGACGAAAACCATCTCAAAGACTCAGATTCTCTGAGAGGTTGTTAAAGAGGGGGTCGAGGAAATGGAATGTAGGAAATGGAAAACAGGCGGGAGGTGGACGTGTAAGGGGCCAGGTGCAAATTCTCATCAAGGCTCTTTCTGGCTTCTTCTTTCCTGCTCTGAGGTGGAGTCAGCATAGCTTTATTGATGTCTTCCTTGGTTTCTCAGGGTCTGAATAGTACATGTCTCATGGTAAGTTTGCAGCTTCAAGCTGACTGGAAAGCAACTTTACATTTATGTAAATAATGTCATCTTTCCCCATAACCAGGTTCAAAATATCAAATAACCATAGGAAAAGAGGGAACTCAGAAAAATGTGTCTGCCTTTTTTTTTTTTTTTTTAAGCCCATGCAGTTTTAGGTTCCAACATGGCTTCAGTCCTGCTCACTCCAACAGGTGCAGCTGCACTTCCTCCAATGAGGTGGCAAAGGTGTGTGTTTTCTGTGGTCTGCTGTGGACCCTGTGGAAGGAGCTGGAATTGGAAAGGATTCCACCAAGAACAGGATGGAGGTGCTGCGGTGGGGAAGGGTACAGGGCGCAAGGTCTGAGTGTGGGAGTTGTAAATGGTTGGCAGAAGAGTCTGCTGGTTGGGTAAGGAAAGTTCAGGTAAAGCTTTGCAATGAACTCCAAATCATCTCATAAAAAGACAAGCATTTAGGGCCGGCCCGGTGGCGCACTGCTACAGTGAGCCGCTTGGGAGCGTGGCGGCGCTCCCGCCGAGGGTTCGGATCCCACATACAGACCGGTTCCCGCTCACTGGCTGAGCGAGGGGCGGGCGCAGCACCGAGGGTTGCGATCCCGTTGCCGGTCCCGGTCCGGTACGGGCACGACACTGAGGGTTGCGGTCCGTTGCCGGACACGAAAAAAGACAAAAAGGAAAAAAAAAAAAAAAGACAAGCGTTTGGACATTGGCCAGACCCCAAAGGCACCAAAGCCAGATTACAACTGTCCCAGTCACTGAAGACCCTTTCCACTCCTTGCCTCTCCTCCCCCGTGCCAGACCTCAGGGAGCCCTAGGTCACAGAGTGAGTAAAGGAGAAAATTTCTCAGTCCATTTGTGCTGCTGTAACAAAACAGCACTGGCTGTATAATTTATAAACAATAGAAATTTATTTCTCACAGTTCTGGAGGTTAGGATGTCCAAGATCAAGGCACTGGCAGGCTCAGTGTCTGGTGAAGGGGGATCTCTGCTTGCCAAATGCCTCCTTGTTGCTGCATCCTCCAGAGGGGATGAACACTGTGTCCTCACATGATGGAAGGGACAGGAGGGCAAAAAGGGCCTAAGCTAATTCACTCCAGCCCTTTTCTAAGGCACTAATCCATTTGTGAGAGTGGGGAAGGCCCCACCTCTTAACACCACCACAATGGGGATTAAGTTTCAACATGAATTTTGAACGGGACACATTCAAACCATAGCAGAAATAAAGGGAAAAAGTAAGGGGGAAATAAAGTGAAAGTAAGGGAGAAGCCGACCAGGACATCCTTTCTAGGCTTCATGTTTCTGAATCTGAGTCAGGACTGAGCCAGGGGGTTAGGGAGAAGCTTTAAATTGGATAAGATTAAAGCTTTGACATGAAACAGGACCAAATTTGTTAATACCTGGAAAGTGAGACTATGCACTAATAACTGAAAGTGACCAGAAAAGCTATGAGATTTACACAAGATTTTATTAAAAGTGTAGAAGATGGAGATTCAATGTAGTGTGGAAGAAAGGTAGTGTTACGAATAAATATTTTTCCCCTGCTGTTGCACTCACTAAAACCAGCAGAGTCAATAAACTGTCTAATAGATACTGCTAAATGGCTCCTGCAGATGCTCTAGCAACTTCCTCCCTCATCACCAAGGTGCAAAGTACCTGCTCTCAGGAAGAGGGGCTTTTCATGTTCACATACTAGGGGCCTTATTTCTTCTTTGACATTCTGTGAAGCAAAATACAGACAAAATTAATTTTATTCCTGAGTATCTCCGATCAATTAATATAGGCTTCCCGATATCATACACTACTTTAAGTACTTGTGTGTTCTCCCAAAGTCCAGCCTCCACACATCAAAAATCTCAAGTTACATAGACTGTTTTACATTCCAGAGACGGATATAAAAAAAAAAAAAAAAAGGGCAAAGTCTACTTTCAAGCACTAACTCAGGGTGAGGAATGAATATCTATTTTTAGCCCAAAGGCATTTGTATATCCTTTTTAGTCTAATAATTGATGCTATTGTGTAAAGAATTAAATAAGAATGCAGATATATTAAAATTATATTGCCTAAAGATTATGTACTAGTTAACTCAAATTCATATTGTGTGACTCACTGAAAATTAATTATGGATCTCGAAAATACAATTTAAGTTGACAAACTGAGTCTTTCATACAAGTATAAAATTTAATTTTTTTATAAAGATGTTACATATTATGAAGTAATTTAGTTGAACACATAATTTTGCAGTTGTGTAAATTTAAAACGGTTTAGTTTATCTGACCAGCAAAACTAGTAGAGGAAATTTAGGAAATTAATATTAAATAAGCTTTTCATGAGAAAATAAACCCAAGGATTTGATAAATTAAAATGTTGTGCTAACATTATTTTTATGTGGTGGAAGCCAGGGAAAAGACATAGCGCTGTTTTCAAATCAAAATTATTAAATCAGCCTGATTTGTCCATAGAGACATCTTGATTACAAATATTATGTGATCTCTTTAAGACAAGTGAACAGATATGATATAGATGATGTAGGGGGTGATGAGAGAGCGGGAGGGGGAAAATAAACAAATAAATGAAAACCTAAAAAAAAAGTGATCTCTTTTCATATAGCTGACATTAAAAATTTAAAGTTATTTATAAGATATTTACTTCTTATAACATAATAACCAAGGCTATTAAACTCACTGTTAAAATCCTTTTTTTCTGTTACAGCTTTTTCTGTTACTGACAAAAAATTTTCTTACAAAAGTATGCATTTAAAGTATAAGAAGTAGAGAAATATTTTTAGAAAGTTTTGAATTTCTTGTTCTTCCCATTTATATAAGTGCTTAATAAATTGATATTGTTTTAGAAAACCATAGAACAGTTTATTCCTTTAGATTTCTTTTAACTTTTTATTTTGAAAATGCTCCAAACTTTCAGAAAAATTGCAAAAATAGTACAGAGAGTTTACATGTGCCCTTCACCTAACTTTCCCTAAGTTAACATCTTAAGTAAGCATAGTACCATTATCAAGACCAAGAAATTGACAGTGATGGAATATTGTTAACTAAACAACATAGCTTATTCAAATTTCACCAGTTTTACACTAATGTCCTTTTTCTGGCCAATGTCCAGTCCAGGATCCATACTCATTTAGTTAACCTGTCTTCTTAGCGTCCTCCAATCTGTAATAATTCCTCAATCTTTCTTGGTCTTTCATAACCTTGATACTTTTGAAGAGTATTGTTCAGTTATTTTGTAGAATGCCTGTCTTTGCCTGATGCTGCTTATGTTTAGATTGAGGTTATGTCTTTTAGCAAGAATACTGTAGAAGTGTTGTTGTGCCATTTCCAGTGCAGCTTAGCAAGGGGTACATGACGCCAGTGGTGAGGCAAATCTTGATCACTTGGTTCAGGTGGTGTCCGCTAGATTTCCCCAAAGTACTAGGGAATATTTTCCCCCTTGTAATTCATAAATATCTTGTGCAGAAATACTTTGAAACTATGCAAATGTCCTGTTTCTCTTCAAACTTTTGCTCACCAATTTTAGCATCTATAAATGGAAGTTGCCTGGAACAATTATTGCTGAGGTATTGGTATTTGCCTAATGGTACTTTTCTATTTCCCTCATTCCTCCTATATTTATTAATTGCATTCTTCTGGCTTTTTCTCCCCCATTTACTTATTCAATTATTTATCTACATCAGTATGAACTCATGAACATTTATTTTATAGTATTGTTACGGGAAAATTCCAGGTCCCTCTGGCTAGATCCGGGATCTTGGTGTCTTGAGCAAAGAATTGGATGAGACATGCCAGAAACAAAAAGTAAAAGCAGTTTTATTTAGCAAAGGAAAAGTACACTCCACGGAAAATGGAATGGAATTGAGCGAGAGAGAAGAGTGCACAAGAACCCTGACAGTTACATTCCTGGGGGTTTAAGTCCTCTTAGCTGGATTCGTGCCATTTGGTCATTGGTTGAGCCCTGACTGTAATCTGTGTCATATTGGTTAAAGAGATTGGTGCCCTAGCCGATGGGAACTCATTGGTCTAACCAAATGGTGCCCAAAGGTGTGGTGGGGGTTCCCTGTCTGGAATTGTCTTTGTCTCTGCTTCTGCACATGTGCATGCCTGCTCAGGAGACTGGTTTGTCCAATTTGCAAATAACCAGTTTTTCCTTTTCCCACTCTTATCTCTATCTAGCTTCCTGCCTCAGTATGGATTATAATCCAATACTCTCATATAGTATTGTATGGTAATATTATGGTATTATAAAATATATAATGTATATAATAGTACATATTTATGTTCTTGCTCAAATTATTGCAGCTTTGGCCACTGGGAGCTCCTTCAGGTGGGTTTCTGTGTCCTTTCAACATGCCTCCATCCTCTTTTTGGGCACTTACTTTCTGGCCCCACAAACTATTCCAGGTTTGTTTTATGTTTTCCCTTCCTCATCCCTGGGACCGGCCATTTCTCCTAGGAGCCGTAATTGTTTTATTGATTTCTTTTACTGCCTCTGGATTTTGGCACTAGGGTCGAACTCCCTTCCTCCCCATATCAGTGAGATAGAGCAATAACCCCACAGCCCACTTTCCAAAGGCTGGATTATTCCAGCTAAAAGAAAATCACGAGGGCTTCAGCAGAGGGTATGATAGAAACGTCAGGATGAGCACTCCTCTCCACGTCCCACCCTCTTGGAGGCTCCTGTCATTGTGAGGTCTACATGTCTTCTCATTAATCCTAATTATCCACCATTGGGTAACTACTGACCACACACATACCTTCCAAGGACAGACATTAATTCTCAGAGGCTTTAGTTCTAAACTAATAGAAACTGTCCCGATTGTAGCATCAGCTCTGGTCCTTCCCAGCACAGACCTAGTCCTTTGTTATGCAGTGCCCAACAGTCCCCTTTTCTACACACTCCTTTCAGAACGTACCTCAGGGCTTGACAAATGATGGCTTTCAGGGCTATCTACCCTTTAAAATTAAAGCTTTTCTTTATTTGAGGAGCAGGGTCAAATTCTTTTACAGAGTCTCTAATTCTCTGGTAACCTTTGTAAATGGAAGTGGGATGTTCCTGTGAGAATACACTATTCTTCTGTCCAAAAAATAAAACTATGAATGAGTGATATTGTTTTTCTAGTTACCTTAATATTAATGCAAATAAGAAAATTAGTATGTATATAATTATGCAAATTAAATTGAGTACTTGTAGTTTTCATTATAGAAACTTTATATCATGCTTAATTAATTTCTATTCCAACTCTGTTATCTGATATCAATTTTTATCAACTTTAACTTCTTTCTTTCTTCTTAACTTCCTGCTTCCTTTACTGTTTTAAAATGACCTATCCTGGACCAATTTTTCCAACTTTAACCTTTTGGAATATTAATTTTGTTTAATGATCTAAGTATAAATTGCCTTTAAGTGATGAGTGTAGAATATTTATATTAAATCTGGTGTTTGGTACATTTGATGTTAATCCTTTCAATGTGTAGTAGGCATCTTTGTTATCTCTTTGGTTATATAAACTGTATTTTCCCCTTTGTCTTTAAAATGTTTTGGAAGACTAAAAACCCATTTTTAAGCCTCATGTGACTACGTTAAAATACTCTGTAGGCATGCTACTTCTCTCTTTCCCTGATCAAAAGCATGCTTTGCTTCCCTTTATGAAAGACAAAGGATGCTACACTTTTTGTCTGTGCCTTTTACTCCCTACGTCTAATTTCCCATTCTCTTTTTTCTTTCATGTTTCTTTTATGCTTTCTGTGTCTTACTTTAACTAATTAATCCAGAAATAACCCTCCCACAGTTTTCCTTACTTCTTTAGCAGTAATTAGTATCGATAATTATCAAGGGTTCATTTTTTAGCCATTATCCATCCAAATTTCTTTCTCTAATTTTAGCCTTGCATACTGTGTATTGTGGCTTTGCACAATTTTTTCAAAAGAGTCCCTTGAGTGCCACTTTCTCTAAGACTGGGCATGTCTGAGAATGTCTCTCTGCTGCCTCCATATACAAATGGCTTGATGTGGTCCATTATTATCGAGTAGCAGTTTACCCCTTCTACAAAAGATGTCATTTAGCATTGTTCGCTGCAGTGAACAAAGCTAGAGCTAGTTTGATACTTTGCTCCATGAAAATGACCTACTTTTTTCGGCTTGCAAACTTACAGAATCCTTTTCTTCCCCCTTACGGTTTTAAATTTTTATGAAACTATGTCATGGTGTTGCTTCTGCTATTGATTTTGCCTGGGAATTTGGTAGTATTCTCTGTATTTTTTTCCCCCAAACTAATGTTTTCTCTGAGAATCGATTTTGGTCTTTTTGTTTGTTTGTTTGTTTCACCTCTTGAAACTTATTTGGAAATCGGATCTCCAAATTTAACAACTTCTCAAATTATTTTCTTATTTTTTTATTCCTTTTCCATTCTAAACATTGTGATTATAGACAAAGAGGAGAGGGAGAGCAAACAGACTTTTTTAATGTAAAGAAACCACACAGAATAACAGTTGTCAAAGAGGGAGGCCATATTTTAAAGAATACCAATTGACACCTCTTTGGTTGAATCAGGAATGACATGGTCAGCTGGACTATTTTGTCCATTTTACAAACAGAGCAAAGGATTTACAGGTTCCTCCTTTTGGTGAAGGTGGTGAGTAACAGCAGCTAATTGTAAAGCAGGTGGAATCTGTAACAGATCTCACTTGTCTGCAGTCTTTGAGGAAATCTTCGTGTAACCTGCAGAATACGACAGACATAATTAAAAGACAGAAGTGTGTAAGTTCTTGACATGAGGAGACCACCCAAAGAGGACTCTTCAGTTCAGTGCATGAAAGAAACTGTGCAAAGAATGTGGCACACACAGGTGTACATCAGGGCATAATTTACAGCTGGCCCTTCTGGGGAAAGGGAAGAGTTCTGGGAGAGAGAAAAGTTCATCACTGGGGACTCTCCTGCTCATCTTCAGGACCAGGAATTCACTGGGGCAGGTGATTGTGACCTAGGGTATCCATCCATGGGCAGCAATATCTTATCTACTTGTTGGGGGTTCAGGGCCAGCCCTAGACTTAGATCCTAGACCAGTGATTTGTTTGAAGCCTGGACCTGGGAACCAACAGAGGCCCTGGCTGATGGGCTGGGCCAACATGGAGGGGAAAGAGGATGGCCACATGCTCCCATGGACTGGCAAGGGTGGAGATGTGGGAAGTGACATGATAGTGGTTGAGGCCAGGGCTTGCAAGATGAATTAGGACCAAGATTATTAATGTAGACCTTGCCTTGTTGGGGGCCGACACAGAAAGCAGGGTGGGACTAAGACGGCAGGTGGGATATCGGTGGCCTCAGCCAGGAGGAGCTGGGTAATAGAAGTCCTTGGGAGCACAGCAGCCATTTTTATGAGTGTGAAAGTACTTACTCACCTTCCCCCTATTTTATCTCTCTGTTAGAGTTGTTTGACAAATGCCTGTAGTAATTTAGTCTTTTCTATGTCTAGGCTTCAGAACTGGTCTTTCTTCTATGATCAACCAGCAGACAGAAGTTATGAAATCAGATGCCATAATTGCTGTAGGGATTTTCTTAAGGATATCGTCAATGACATGTCTCTTTCCATTTGTTAGAGTCATATGATAAATTCTTTCAAAGAAAAGCATGACTTCAAAGGAATTATCAGCCCCTTGTAGTCCTGTTTACATTTGCTGTTTGTATTCACTGATGCTCCCAACACATAAATTTGTCCTTTCTTTGCAAAAAACCCAAATCCACTAAGCTCCTCTTTCTTATCCAAGTTCTAATTTGAAGCACAGAAAAAATAGAAATAATTTAAGTCCAGTTAACTATGTAGCTTTGGATCACCAGTTTCCACAATTTCCCTAGGGACCTGATCTTAGATGGTATTGCTACATTTCTGGTCCTTCAAAATGCTTTGAACATAAAGTAACCACCATTATTTTCATCAAGGAAAATGGTTTGCTAAGCTATCTCCACATACTTATAATTCTAAGGTTCTCACTTGCTACTAAGTTATTCAAATTTCCTCATTTTTAATGGACTTCCACCTTCCAAAGAGGCTTTTATGTGTTCTGTCATTACTTTTCTGCTGCTTCCCATGCCTTCTAGATAACTGATTTGATGAGAAAAATTATTTTGACATCTTACCCTTAATGAGAACATTAAATTTCCTCCTAACCATAAAAAGTGGGTCTTTGTCATTTGTGTCTTGCCTTCATATACTCGTTGCACTTTCTTCTCTAGACCCATGGGTAAACTTTGAAATTGAAGGCACCTAAGAAAAGGTGAAGACTGCATATTAGAAATTCATTTACCACATCAGTCCTAGAAACATAGGCTTCCTACCCCCTGTGCAGAGAACTCAGAGACCATTGGGTGTTAACAGTGTTGACATAAGTGAACTGTTCTGGAACCAGGAAAGCTTAGGATGGTTTCATTTTAAACAAAAATAGAAGCAAAACTTTAGCTTTTTGTGGAGTACCACTGGCATTTATGGGGGGGCTGACCCACCCCCCATGAGGAATTCTGCGGTAGTGCTTTAAGATAAGCTTTGAAGGTGGCTATGTCATATAAGTTTGAGTTTCTAGCAATGAACAACTAGTATTACCTGAGGGAACAAAGGTCTTCTGGAGAGTAGCAGAGAGTGAGGGAACCTGGGAGGAAAGGGATGGAGGGCAAATCAGGAGCAGACCAAGCTCAGTGAACTGCAGTTTGCTTCTGTTTTTAATGTATCAGTCACCACTATCTTCACCAGCAGTGAATGGAAGAGACAGCGCAGCCAAATGAAAACCAAATACTACCCCAAAGTGAAAATTGGAATTCTGCAAATCTTTATTCGCCAGTGTCCTATTGTGTAGTCTGAGGCTAGACTGCTCTTTAGTGCAGTTGTCTCCCGTAAGGAAAATGGAGTCAGTATAGTCATGCCCCCTTGCCTCACATCCAGCTGGGTATGGTTTAACAATCCGTTGTAAACAAGTTATGTAAGAGTGGCGTAACTGCACATGTATTCCTATATACTCCTTGGCCTGCTGCCACTATTGTGTACTTTTGGTATAAAAGGCAATGGCTCTGAATCACTGGTGAGCAGAACTCACATCGGAACAAAGCATGTTTACCTTGCTCTCAGCTGCCAGAATCCTTTTTCAACTACCTGACTCACGACCTGCACAGGATGAAGCAGAGGGGTCTGTGATCCAGCCTAACATCTCCTTTTCTGCATCTGCCCCCAAGTCATCTTCTCATGCTCAAAACTCTTTGAAGAGCACAAGTATGTCCTCAAATTCTGATTCATTTAAAAGTTTAATGAATGCAGCTCTGTTTCTCTCTGAAGATGGGACCTCAGAAATTATTTAGCCCAGCCTCTCATTTGATAGATAAAAAGAATGGGGCACAAAGAAATTCAATAACTTGCCCAGGGTCACTGCTTGCTGAGTTTAATACTGTCCATCTTTGTACCAACTGTCTCCATCATATTCTAGATACACAATTATTTCTTAAACTTGTGTTAAAACTTGGACTGTTGAATGTTTTCTGGCTACCTGGGACCTTTTGAAGATTATTTTAATATTTGGAGAATTGCTGACAAATGAGTCCCCACCCTACTACCCTCAGTCTTTCTAGCTAGAAAAGACTCCCACAGCTCTTTGGCACTAGGACCCAGGCAGAGGACCCCATGCAAGACTTCGATTGGAAGTGGATGAGACAGGCTCTGCAGCAGTGGCAATTATGGTAATGTCAAGTCACTGACATTCAGCTCGGTGCAAACTAGAACATTTGGGTTCAATGGTGGCAATGGCTGTCTTATCAAGCCACTGTTTGTATTTTGGTGTGGGTAATATCCCTGCAAATTTAGCCTCCAGCCAGTTTGCCAGCCTTCCAAGTTCCATGAACTCCGTGGTAACCTTTTAATAAATTCATTTTCTGCTTAAGCTAACCCTGTGGATCCTGGTGTTTGCAAATGTCACTGGCATAGTGAACAGCAGGACTCAGAGGATGAACTCAGAAAAGTATCTTTGTTGTTCCCTTGCCCTGTTCCCTGGAAGAAATTCCTCTCAGATAACAAAAGCCCTTCAGTCATAAGAATAGTCTCATTTTAGTAATTAATTTGTCCAGTCCAGGCTGGCTGGTTAGCTTAGTTGGTTAGAGCATGGCTTTGTAACATCAAGGTAAAGGGTTTAGATCCCTGTACCAGCCAGCTGCAAAAAAAAAAAAAAAAAGAAAAAAATTGTACAGTTCAATATAATAATCAAAATTCTGGAATCTCTTTTAAGTGAAAGCTTCTTCCCTCTCCTACTTGAGTCAGTTTCACCCCATAAGCATTTATTGGGGAAAATGGTCCTCTTCTCCCTGCCCCACACAGGGCTTCTTTCCCTCTCACTTGCCTACCTCTGCTCCTCCAAAACTGAACTGGGCAGGAGGGTGCGGAGGCAGAAGCATGAAAACACCCACGCCGCCAGCACACACGAATCTGGTGTTGGCTTTTTCTGATCACAGCATGTGTTTGAAGAGATCTTGTATCCAAAAGGCCCAGTACAGTATATAGTAGATGCTCAATAAATATTTGCATATATTTTCATTAGACACATCTCATGTTTCCTCTCTATTCCACTCTAACAGTAGTAAGAACAGGGACTACACCTAGTCTTTGTCTGTACTACAGTCACATATTTTATTATGATTATTATTATTATTATTATGATTATTATTGGGCTACTGATTAAGTCATCAGGGTTTAAGCCTCTTAAAAGATTACACTTTGTGCACATGTGTTCATTGTGGTGGGAGCACAAGTTTCATAAGCAGGAAACGTGTTTTAGCAGACAGATGGCTTTCTGCCAAACTCATACTCCCCTTCCATAGTGTTGGAGGGCTGCTGTCGAGCCAGGGTCAATGTTTCCCAGACTCCCTCGTGTCTAGACGGGACCATGTGACTGAGTTCTGGGCAGTGGAGTGTAGACAGAAGGATTGTGGCACACTTCCAGGCCAGGCTCATAAAACCTTCCATGTGACCATACACACCCTCTCTCCCATCTTGGCTTCCCAGATGCTGTGCCAGGGTTAGCTGGGAAGTCACATGTTGAAGACGGCAGAGCCTTCACCAGCCTGAGTCTTTGAATGACTCTGTGGAACTTTCGGTCTCCAACTGGATTTACATAAAAGAGCAATATACTTCTATCATATTAAGCCAAGGGTCAGCAAACTTTTTCCGTAAAGGGCCAGATAGTAATCTTCAGATTTTGCAGGCTGTATGATCTCTGTTGCAACTTGAGTAGTTGCTCTGCCCTTGTAGTGTGAAAGCAACCACAGACAATATGTAAATGAATGGGCATGTTTGTGTCCCCATAAAAATTTACAAAAACAGGCAGCAGGAGGGATTTGGCACATGGGTGTAGTTCGCTGATTCCTGTTGTAAGCCACTACAGTCTTGGAGATTATCTGTTATTGCAGATTATTATCTTAATCAATTAACTTTTTAAATTCAGTCTCTATCAACATTACCCGTGTGATGCCAGACAGAGTAGATAGATACTCAGTGATGCATGAATGGAGAGCCTCGAAACATAGGGGCTGGGGTTTTATCAACTGTGTGGGACAGGAGACAATGCCTCAGGCCTGCACATGGCCAGGAACTCAATCTGAGCTCCTCGCATAAAGCTGGGAGCCACAACGGGTTGTCCCATTCATAAAACAAGGATAAGAAAAGCTTTCTCTATCTGCTCTCCATTGTCTTCAAGACTGGGCTTGACATGGAGAAATGTTGTGGTCTGGCTTCTGCTCCCATCTCTATCCTCATTTCCAACTGCTCTTTCTTCTTTGTGTCTGAGCCCCAGGTATACCAAACCAGGTTCCTTAATGCCTCATGATTTTACACAAGCTGTTTCCCCTGCCAACAATGCCATTCCCCTTGTCATTTTCCTGGCTTAATCCCTGAGCATTGCAGTTTCCAACTCTTCTTGTCCCACTTAGACTAAAAAGTGGCTCCTCCTCCGTGCTTCTCCCCCATTCGTCCACAGACCTAGCTCATTCCTCAGTTACAGCACATACCACACTCTGATGTGTCAATATATGTCTCTTTACTAGATCAGGTGTGGGGACTGATCTATTTTCCATTTCACCAAGTTCTGTGGCAGCACTGGGCACTCATTTGGTCCTCAGTATTAACTCGTGAATGAATCAGAGAATTAATATGAGCCCGAGCCCTAAGGAACACAGCAACAACTACATACTTTGAAGAGTTGTTTCACTCTCTTGGTATCTACCGATACCAAGATTCAAAATTCAAATTCAATTCAAAAACACTACCAACTAAAAATGGAATATCATATACAACATAATAACTTATATTGGATTTATGTTTCCTGTAAAGAATGGTCCATTCTTTTTGCCTCTGAAGCCAAAACATGCTCAGTTACTCCTGAGCGGCAGAGGTGCTTGGGGTGCCCAGCAAAGAGCAAAGTGGAAAGGGTCAGCTCTTAAACAATTTGGGTTCTGCTGATAACACACGATCCTCTAAAAAATGCACAACTTTATGATCCAGATTTTCCAGAAAAGTTCCACTTACAAGTGTTTAGTTCCATTTTTTCCCACAAATAAGCATACATTTTTTGAACCATATGTCTGATTTTGTTTAGGAAAACATGATTGCTGTTAAATATCCAATCCCATCCCTGAATGGTGTGGTAAGTTCGTAATAAGCTGCCTTATTTTTTTTTTCCTTTAAATTTTTATTTTGTCAATATACAATGTGGTTGATTGTTATGGCCCATCACCAAAACCTCCCTCCGTCCTCCCTCGCCCCCCTCCCACCCAAGAATGTCCTTTCCGTTTGCTTGTTGTAACAACTTCAAAAAAATTGTAGTAGTTATATCTTCTTCCCCTCCCCCGGTTTTTTTTTTCTTTGTGTGTGTGTGTGTGTGTGTGAATTTATTTATTTATTTTTAGCTCCCACCAATAAGTGAGAACATATGATATTTCTCTTTCTGTGCCTGACTTGTTTCACTTAATATTATTCTCTCAAGGTCCATCCATGTTGTTGCAAATGGCAGTATTTCATTCGTTTTTATAGCTGAGTAGTATTCCATTGTGTAGATATACCACATTTTCCGTATCCACTCATCCGATGATGGACATTTGGGCTGATTCCAGCTCTTGGCTATTGTGAAGAGTGCTGCAATGAACATTGGGAAACAAGTATACCTTCGACTTGATGATTTCCATTCCTTTGGATATATTCCCAGCAGTGGGATAGCTGGATCGTATGGTAGATCTATCTTCAGCTGTTTAAGGAACCTCCAAACCATTTTCCATAGGGGTTGCACCATTATGCATTCCCACCAACAATGTAAGAGAGTTCCTTTTTCTCCGCAACCACACCAGCATTTATCGTTCAGCGTCTTTTGGATTTTAGCCATCCTAACTGGGGTGAGATGGTATCTCAGTGTGGTTTTGATTTGCATTTCCCGGATGCTGAGTGATGTTGAGCATTTTTTCATATGACTGTTGGCCATTTGCATATCTTCTTTAGAGAAATGCCTACTTAGCTCTTTTGCCCATTTTTTAATTGGGTTGCTTGTTTTTTCCTTGTAAAGTTGTTTGAGTTCCTTATATATTCTGGATATTAGTCCTTTGTCAGATATGTATTTTGCAAATATTTTCTCCCACTCTGTTGGCTGTCTTTTAGCTCTGTTAATTGTTTCTTTTGCTGTGCAGAAACTTTTCAGTTTGATATAGTCCCATTTGTTTATTTTTCCTTTGGTTGCCCATGCTTTTGGGGTCATATTCATGAAGTCTGTGCCCAGCCCTATTTGCTGAAGGGTTTCTCCTATATTTTCTTTAATAAGTTTTATTGTTTCAGGGTGTATATTTAAATCCTTAATCCATTTTGAGTTGATTTTAGTAAATGGTGAGAGATGTGGGTCTAGTTTCAATCTCCTGCAAATGGATAACCAGTTATCCCAGCACCCTTTGCTGAAGAGGGAGTCCCGACCCCAGTGAATAGACTTAATGCCTTTGTCGAAGATCAAATGGCAGTAAGTGCGTGGGTTGATTTCAGGGTGCTCTATTCTATTCCATTGATCAGAGTCTCTGTTATTATACCAATACCATGCTGTTTTGGTTATTATAGCTTTGTAGTATAGTTTAAAGTCAGGTAGAGTAATACCTCCAGCTTTATTTTTTTTGCTCAGCGTTGCTTTGGCTATTCGTGGTCTTTTGTTATTCCAGATAAATGACTGTATAGTTCTTTCCATGTCAGAGAAAAATGTCATAGGAATTTTAATGGGGATTGCATTAAATTTGTAGATAACTTTGGGTAGTATAGTCATTTTCACTATATTGATTCTTCCAATCCAGGAGCATGGGATGTCTTTCCATCTTCTTGTATCCTCTCTAATTTCTCTCAGGAGTGGTTTATACTTCTCATTATAGAGATTTTTCACATCCTTAGTTAGTTCAATTCCTAAGTATTTTATTTTTTTGGTGGCTATTGTGAATGGGCAGGCTTTCTTGATTTCTCTTTCTGCTTGTTCACTATTGGTGAAAAGAAATGCTACTGATTTTTGTGTGTTGATTTTGTATCCTGCTACTGTGCTGAACTCTTTTATCACCTCTAAGAGTTTTTTAATAGATGATTTGGGCTGTTCGATATATAGGATCATATCGTCTGCAAACAGGGACAGTTTGACTTCCTCCTTTCCAATCTGAATGCCCTTTATTTCCTTCTCTTCTCTGATTGCTCTGGCTAATACTTCCAAAACTATGTTGAATAGGAGTGGTGAGAGTGGGCATCCTTGTCTGGTTCCTGTTCTTAAAGGAAAAGCTTTTAGTTTTTCCCCATTCAGGATGATATTGGCCGTGGGTTTATTGTATATGGCTTTAATTATGTTGAGATATTTTCCGTCTATACCTAATTTATAAAGGGTCTTTGTCATGAATGAGTGTTGAACTTTATCAAATGCTTTTTCGGCGTCAATAGAGATGATCATATGGTCCTTGTGTTTGATTTTATTAATATGGTGGATCACATTTATTGATTTGCATATGTTGAACCAACCTTGCTTCCCTGGGATGAATCCCACTTGATCATGGTGAATGATCTTACATATGTGCTGTTGTATTCTGTTTGCTAATATTTTATTGAGGATTTTTGCATCTATATTCATCAAGGATATCGGCCTGTAGTTTTCTTTCTTGGTTATATCTTTACCTGGTTTTGGTATCAGGATGATGTTTGCTTCATAGAATGAGTCTGG
>NW_007733481.1:35321-63024 GCF_000696425.1 Galeopterus variegatus
CGGCCCCAATTGATTTCTAGTTTTGATCCATTGTGGTCTGAGAAAATACATGGGATAATTCCAATTTTTTTGAATTTGTTGAGACTTGATTTGTGTCCTAATATGTGGTCTATCCTGGAGAATGATCCATGTGCTGATGAGAAGAATGAATATTCTGAGGTTGTTGGATGGAATGTTCTGTAGATATCTGCCATGTCCAATTGGTCTAAAGTTTTGTTAAGTTCTTGTGTTTCTCTGCTAATTCTTTGCCTAGTTGATCTGTCCAATATTGACAGTGGGGTATTCAGGTCCCCTGCAATTATAGTATTAGTGTCTATTTCCTTTTTTAGTTCTAATAGAGTTTGTTTTATGAATCTGGTTGCTCCAACATTGGGTGCATACATATTTATGATTGTTATGTCTTCTTGATGCATCAGTCCTTTTATCATTATGTAGTGACCCTCATTGTCTCTTTTTATGGTTTTTAGTTTAAAGTCTATTTTGTCAGATATGAGAATAGCTACTCCAGCTCGTTTTTCTTTTCTATTTGCATGGTAAATCTTTTTCCATCCTTTCACTCTTAGTCTATGTGAGTCTTTATGGGAGAGGTGGGTCTCTTGTATAAGCTGCCTTATTTTTAACCAGACCTAAAAACACTTTTTAAAATTTACTCCTATTGGGCCGGCCCGGTGGTGCACTGGAGAGTGCGCCGCTTGGGAGCGCGGCGGCGCTTCCACCGAGGGTTCGGATCCCATGTGGACACCGGTTCCCGCTCACTGGCTGAGCGCGGTGCGGGCGCAACACCGAGGGTTGCGATCCCGTTGCCGGTCCCCGGTACGGGCGCGACACTGAGGGTTGCGATCCCGTTACCAGTCAGTAAAAAAGACAAAAGAAAGGGAAAAAAAAATTTACTCCTATTGAAAAAAAAAAAAAAGGCTTTTTATCTCCATCTTTGAACACAAGATTTGGCTACAATTGTCAAAGTTGTAGAAGTAAAAATGAATAAAATGTATTTCTTAAATTTAGGGCTTTTGAACCAACTTTGCACTGTGGTCAATTTGGCTTAAATCAGGCTTCTCTTTTGCCTCTGACCCAAAATCATAAAGTGGAAGTTGTAACCTCACTTGTAGCAAGAAGGATGGGGAGCAGGACTTAAAACTGAGGTAACCCCACCCCACACCCTGTCCCAGTGTTTGCAGTGCTCTTCCTGTTGGAGCCCCAGGTCAGCCTGACTTGTGATCAAAGGGTAGGAAGACCAGGGGTGTGCTGGGAGGAAGAGATGTGGCTCTTGTTTGTTTAGCTGGCAGCTTCTGGGGACTTGAGGGCTTGCCACCAGGAATAGACAAAAGCAGAAGAGAAGGAATCAAAGAGAGCCTCTGATAAGGACCTGAATCCAGGAAGGTAAATCATTGAGGAAGAGGACTGAGGTCTGCAGTCACTCCCACCTCCCCTTTCCTTTTGCACACACCCATGCTCCTGCCTCCTGGGGCCATCCATCCTGGGAACCCTCTGCTTATTCTGGAGCTCCTGGTGGACCCCTCATTACCCTCAATGCCAAACACATGCTTGGCAGCGTGAGGTGCAAGCCCAGGAGTTGAGACTCAGAAGGCACCCACTGTCCACTCTCTGCAAGCCCTTGTAGGGGGGTGGGAGGACCGTCCTGAGCAGATGGGGCCTAAGGAGCACAGATCCTCAGCTGAACAGATGGCAGGAGGGATGGAGGGAGAGATACTTAGTTTATCCATATGAAATTGTCAGTTATCTGAATAGGTAGCTAAATAGATGGAAACATAGTTATGGTTGATGGATAGATAGAAACATGTACAATTCAGTAGATATAAAAACAGAAATAGCAAGTTAAGTAGAGAGTTAGGTATGCACAGATAAATGATAATATATGTTTTTAAATACATCATTATTTGAGGCAGACGTTGCCTCTTTCTAGACAGGAAAAGGTGATCTGAAGGAGTTCAAGGAAAAAGGAATGAAATAGGCAGAAAAGTCTACAGGAGCAACCTCAGCACTGGCGACAGCCAATCCATTCTACAAACCGTATTCATACTTGCCCTTGCATGAATATTTATTATAAAATTCCTAATAGAAGAGAACTGTCAGAAACTGGGTTGTACAAAATTGTGTGTACTCCTGAGGCACAAATGCAATGTTTTGTTTAAAAAATAATACCTAAGCACATCTCAGGGTTTTATAAAATAGTTCATAAGTGCAATGATTAATGAACTTTCTTGAGTTAATATGTCCCCACAGACTCACAGTTATTATTTATCACTTTCTCCCAAATTCAAATATCATTAAGTATTCAGGGCATTAGCAAAATGTATAAATAGTTGATCACAGTCCCCTCTTACAGGGTTTCTTCTAAACACCATACAAACATGATATGATCACAATAAAAACACAAAGGAATTTCTTTTTGATCAATGGTTCCTAATAATGTATGGTAAGCATTATACCCAATCAATTCACTCTCTTTCCATATCTAGTGTCTTCAATTCATCCTGCAGGACAAACACAAAATATAGCCTGTGTTTACAAGAACCCTAGACCATGCAACCTTTAAAAAGTCTGCCATCTTCATCTTTAGCAGTTTTGATTCCAAAGTCGATTACCTCAGAGCACTGTACCTGAGCTCTGTACTAACTACATCAGCATTTGCAGCCATGCTATATCACAACAAACTTCCAAGGTCACACACTGCTATTCTTGGGCTCTGGGAGCATGCTTTTGGTTTCTTTACAGACTCCGTGGAGCAGCATTTATAGATTATAATCAGAATTGGTGGATTGTCCTAAGATGAATGCCCAGGTCCTTGAATTCTCTTTCTGAGCCAGATTTCCCTACATTAGCTGCCAGATGGGTATTAAAGAGCCCCAACAGGGGCCGGCCCGGTGGCGCACTGGATAGTGCACCACTTGGGAAGCGCGGCGGCGCTCCCGCCCGAGGGTTCGGATCCCACATACAGACCGATTCCCGCTCACTGGCTGGGCGAGGCGCGGGAGCAACACCGAGGGTTGCGATCCCGTTGCTGGTCCCGGTCCGGTACGGGGGCAACACTGAGGGTTGCGATCTGATGCCGGACACGGAAAAAAGACAAAAGACAAAAAAAAATAAAGAGCCCCAACAGGAAGATGAAGGAAAGAAAAACAACTCCAACTGCAATATCAGAGAATAAAGTGCCACCACTTTCTCTCACCAATTCACAAGGCAAAAAAAACCCCACAATACAAATGTACAGAGTTTTGCAAGCAGGTCAACTCCAAACATCTGTACTAACTTTGCCATGAAGGTAAAGCACATTATAAAAATTTAGATTGTGAAATAGAACACACCTACAGTGGAGTTCACAAAAGTGTTCAGCAGGTGCAATAATTATTTCAAGATAAATACCCATATAACCACCCAGGACAATAAACAGACATTGCTAACACCCCAAAGCCTTTTCACCCTCCCCCAGAGAAATGCCCTCTCTCCATTAGCCCTCCCTCAACATTCTGACTGCTATGGCAGTTGCTGCCTTGCTTCTTGCTTCTCTTTATATTTCTACTGCCTAAGCACTATGGTTTAGTTTTATGTTTTTTTCTTTTAACGTCACATAAATGGAATCATATAATACGTACTCTTTTGTGACTGGCTAATTTCACTCCATATTACATTGTAGTATATATGCAGTCCATGTTAGTGCACATGTTTCCAGTTCATTCATTTTCATATCTGTGTACTATGCCCTTACATGAGTAGACCATAATTAACTTATACATTCTACTGCTGATGGACATTGGGTTGTTTCAGTTTGGGTCTATTATAAATAAAGCTACACAAGTGCACGTATTTTTGTTGTTTATGTACCTAGAAGTGGAACTGCTGTTCCATAAGGTATGTTCAACTTTAGTAGACAATGCTGTAGTGTTCCCCATAGTGGTGGTGTCAACTTAAATTTCCAAGAGCAGTGTGTCTGTGCCACTATTGCTCTGCATCTTCACCCGCACTTGATATTGTCAGCTTTTTCCTAACCTTCTGGAGTATCTCACTGTGTTTTTTATTCAAATTTCCCTGATGGCTAATGTGGCTGAGCACCTTTTCATATGTTTACAAGTTATTTGGAAGTCCTGTTTTGTAAAGTGTCTGTTCAAGTTTCTTGCCCTTTTCTTTTGAAATGTTTGTTGGTTGTATTTTCTCCCACTCTGGGTTTCCTTTTTATCCTCTTAATAGTGTCTTTTGATAAAAAGTAGTTCTTAATTTTAATGTGATAAAATGTGTTAATCTTTTCTGTATGGTTGGCATTCTTGCAGCCTGTTGAGGAAATCTTTCTCTGCCAGGAAATCATGAACATATTCTCCTACATTATACACTAGAAACTCTATTGGACTCAGGTCAAGTTGCTCCAGATAACCTTGATTTCAAGTCCCTCAAGAGGGAATGTGGATCACATTGCTGTCCTCCTGGGACTGCTCCTGGGATCCTTATGCAAATTTGCTCACTCTGTGAGCCCCAGAAACCTTCAAGTTCCACATATCAGTACTTCCTCACATACACACAACCTATGGTGACTCTCTCTCTCTCTCTCTTTTGACTCCCATCCCTGAAAACTTTTCCAAGCTCCCAGATATTTGCTTTGATTCCTCCAGTAGAGCCCCCTGTCCTCCCTTACCTGGAGCAGTCTGTTTCCTTCTCTTGCTGCAGCAGTTCTGCCTTTTCAGCCTTAACCCTCACAGTACAGCAGTGGCCCCAGCCAAGCCACAAGATTTTCCTCCTGGAGAGAGGGAGGCAGGGAGTTTGTATGTTCAGTGGTTCCACTGTTAGGGGCTGACTCAGCTGTAACATCCAATCCAAGGACCAAGGGTTCATTCCCTTGCTCAAGCTTTTTTAAATCACGGGCACAGAGAGTTAGATTCATTTCCTTACTTTAAGGCCTACTCTCATAACTGGTCGGTCCAAAGCTCCACTCTTCTTTATTTATTTACTTATTCCTTTTTATTCCCAATTTTCACTCCCATTTCCCTCCCCTCAAAGTCATTCACTCTAATACACTTGATTTGTATCTTTTTACTTGTATACATTCTTATTAAAATATGTACTTGTCATTTGTGTACATACTTTTTTACTTATATAAATGGTATTGCTCAGCACCTCGTGTGTGTCTGTGTATACCCCTCTGTGGCTGTGTGTACATCTCCACAGCTAGGTGTACCCATCTGCAGCTGGCTGTACCCCTCTGTGGCTGGGTGTATGTCTGGCTCATTTCACTGTGTCTTAGCACAGCAATCGGAGTTTCTCTAAATGCTGTCTTATAAGGCAGAAACATCAAGATAGATCTGGCACATGTTGTTGCTGAAAGCAGTGATACACTCAGAAATTTCTATGTAATGCTGGAAGAGCAAGGAGGCTAGCCTGGAGGGAGTAGACATCCCATCGTTGTCCAAAAAGCAATGATTATACCCAATTGAACAAGTGGTCCTGGCAGAACCTGGACTTCCCAGTGACCCTGCATGGCACTGTCCTTGGCTTTCCTCCAGTCCAGCCCCAAGGGCTTCTGAGTACTTAAGGGGGGATTACAAAAATGGTTGTAAAATTTTTTAAGTAAATTTGCTAATACATAGAGAGAAGCACTCCATCTTTGAGAACACAAGCCCTCTCAGGAGCTGGTACCTGCTGTTCCCACAGCAGTGACAATTGATGCCTTTGACTTCTGCAGAAATGAGAGATGACATGAGAGGCTTTGGCAGCAAATGAGATGATGCACACTTAGCACTGACATGCCTACCCCACATCTGTGCCAACACTCATGGTCCCAGGCAGCAGTGCAGTAGGAGTTTCATCCTTTGGACAGCCTTGACCATGCTAGGATCACGCCCAGCTGAAGCTGAGAAAAACAAAATGTTTCCTACCAACCACAGGATAGTCATTGGAAGGAGCTAATCACACACCCTTCCCTGGTAGGCTAAGAAATTGAGAATTATATGGAAGGAGACAGGAATCAAAGTCAGGGTCACCTTCCCACTGTTAATGCTGAATTGGAGAATGAGGCTTTCCATGCCCTTCTCGAAATTGAAGGTCACTGGCAGAGTAGGGCTGACCTGAGGTACCCAGCAAGTTTCAGTTAAAACATCATTAACCCAGAGCAGAGGCTGGGCTAGATACAGCAGAAGGAAGCCCTGCTTCCAAGAGACTAGAAATGTCACATTGTTACAGTGAACGAGACTGAAGCATCTCCTCAAGATTGAGGAAGAAACATGAGAAGGGGGGGATTGTAACAGCAGGACCCCCACATCTGATATTTCATCCTTTTCCCCTAGGGCTGGAGCAGGCCTCAGTCTTGGAAAAAGTTTGCAAGGCAAACTTGCTGGCTGAATCCCCAGAAATAGGAGTACGCTGGTCTAGCAGAATATAAGATAAGCATAAGGCCTAGCTTAGCGTATATTTCTCTGAGTTCCCTCTTTTCTCATGGTTATTTGATATTTTGAAACTTGGTTATGGGGCAGAATGGCATTATTTACATAAATGTAAAATTGTTTTTCAGTTAGTGTAGAGCTACAAACTTACTATGAGACAGGTACAATTCAGACCCTGAGAGACCAAGGAAGACATCAATAAAGCCATGCTGATTATACCCTATAGCAAATCAAAATCCTGCAGGAGCCTGAGATAACTTCAAGGACAAGAACAGAAACCAGATGGGCCCTTGCTGAGAATTTGCACCTGGCCCCTTACATACGCCCTCTTGCTTTTCACTTTCTGCATTTTTTTTTTTTTTTAGTTTATTAATATACAGTGTAGTTGATTTTGGTGTCCCTTTACCAATTCCTCTTTCCCCACTCCCTCTCTCCCCTCCCCGCCATCAACATATCTGTTCACTTGTCTGAACAAGTTCAAGGAATTGTGTGTCTTCTTCCCTCCCATTTATTTGTTTGCATACCTATTTATTTATTTATTAGCTTCCACAAATAAGTGAAAACATGTGGTATTTCTCTTTCTGTACCTGGCTTATTTCACTTAATATAATTTTCTTCAAGTCCATCCATGTTGCTGCAAATGGTAGTATTTCATTCCTTTTTATAGCAGAGTAGTATTCCATTGTGTAGATATACCGCTGTTTCCTTGTCTGCACTTCCCGCTTCTTGCCGCATGAAGCCCTTGGTTGGCTTGAGGATAAGAGATGGGTTTGCCCACCATCTCCTTCAGATTACTGGTCCTGAATAAAGCTGCCTTCCCTTTTCACCAACATCTGACTTTTGAGTCATTTGTTTCTGTTTGGTGGCGGGCAGCTGGACTTGGGTTTGGTAACAACTTGGGCCCACTATGGCTAAGTGCAGGTGGTCCAAGGGGAAGAGAGACGTGGAGACTGCCTTGCTTCTGTAAGCCACGGTAGGTGACGTGGACCAACCAGTTTAGCTACTCCTCATACGACAGGAGGAAGAAAATAAGGAAGTGGAGGGAAGGTGACATTTCCTCCCCAGCACTTTGGAAAGGGCTGAACTATTCTATCAAGTGCCCTCTTTCATGAGCAGAAGGAAGAATATGGAAAGGGGAGGAGAACGGTTCCTCCTGCACGTCTGTGAAACCCAAGCGCAAACGTGGCTGGTGACTTAAGATCCGGGCAGGAGGAAACTGTGCAGGTGCTCCTTGGGAGAAGACGAACTGGAGCCAAAGGAATAACGATTTGTGGCTCTTGTAATGACCCTTTTCCTACACATAGACATACAGATGGCTCAGGAGTCTTAATCCATATTTTGGAAGCCCTTCCAACATGGTAAATTCTCATACTCTACTGGTGGGCATGGGACTTTTCCCCTTCTCAGATCTGACATGATTCCTTACTATGGTGGCCAAATACTTATGGCTGTGGCTGTGGGAAACAGGGTGCCCCTCATGAGCCTTGAGATACCAACCAGGGGAGAGTGGGGAAAAGATGATTCATGGAATGAGAGGCAGGAGATATGGGAGAGGCTGAGATCCCAAGTGAATAGGGGAGGATTCCCTTGCAGAGGAAGACGCCTCTTCCATGGGTATGTGAGCATTCCCTTGGAACAGAAGAAAATGCAAGTAGGTTTGTGACCAGAGTGGGGGAAATTGAAAGAGAAGCATCTTATTGCCATTGTTTTCTCTGTGAAGCATGCAGCAGGGTCATTGCTGAGAGTGAGTGGAAGTGAAGCTGTGGGGAAGAGTGGTGGCAGTTTAAAATCACCACTGGGGAAAATAGGTGGGGGTCCTGGGAGACTGGCCAGCAGGGCATAAGGGAAGGGTTGTGCTGCAGCACTGATGAGAAGATGGTGGAGCCAATGATGTGGGCCTGGAGGAGGTGGCAAGGACTGGAGTGTAACAGGACACTATGTGGGGTGAAGCTTGGCGTTGGAGCAACCACCCCTTTGCTCCCTGCTAGAAAGCCGGCTAGGTGTGCTGCCTCATGAGAGGGCCTGTCACCTTCTGATGATGACAGGACACAGCATGGCACATGTTGAGGAGAGCCAGAATCACCAAGACCACTGTGACCTGGAGGCCAGAGCATCAGGAAACAGAGTGATGTTTCACAGCAAGCTGGGGGCATGGCATGAGTTGTTAGTGCAACTCCTCATTGAATAGCGGAGGAAGCTAAGGCCCAGAAAGGTAGACAGTGGCAGGGGAGGGATTCTTAGCAGATCTTCCATTCCTAATCCAGGATGATTCCCATGGCTCCCAGGTGAGAAAGTGGGAGGGATAAAACTGGGGGATCTCCTCTTGGAGTCACTGGCCTCTGAGAATGGGCACTGGCTGCACTCTGGCCATTTGGACATTTAACTACCCGCATGCCTTGGCCCCCAGGCAAAGACTTTCTCTTTTCCAGTATCTCAGGATGCTCAAGTGCTGGTGACAAACACAGAGGAAGGAGCTCCTGAGGAGGGGGACAGAGGTGAGGAAATGGGCCACCAAGGCAGAATGGCATTTGTAGGCAAAGAAGCTACTCCCATTTGTCAAGCACACCAGGAAGCCGAGTTAGGAGTTTCAGAACATGTTTACTGCCAACATAAAAAAAGGATCAAACATAGATTCAGGCTCAGCAACTCTCAGCAGCAACTCTGTCCCATCACCTGCCCTACACTAGATTTACCTTAGAGTTCTACTCGTGAACTAGCCCCTGGTGTCTACGAGTCCTCCTAGGCCCTGGCCTTCGTAGGTTCTCCTTCCCAACCACTATCCAGTTCCCAGGGTAAAATGCAGTATCTACACCCAAAGCTACAGCCTTCAGAGCCTCAAGGAAAAGCCAGCTGCCACAATGTTCTCCCTGGTGATGTAACTGGTGTCTGGGGAGCACAAGAAGGTCATGAGTCCCACAGTCCTCTGGCTCCCAGGCCTGCATGGAAGAAGAACAGAACTGAGGTCTCAGTCCATGCTTTCGTGAACTCTGACAGAGGGCCCAGCACACCCTCCAGCCCTGGATTCCACTTTCTGGGCCTCTCGTGGGACGGGGCTACCTGGAGGGATATGGTGGGACCACTTCTGCCCTCCAGATCCCACCTCTGGGGCTGTGCAGCCCCAGAGGCAGTGAGAGGAATGGCTGGCAAGCAAGGGTACATCTGGCCAGAGAGCCCTATCTCCTCTGGAGGAGGCTGCCTGCCACTGCTGTCCCCAGAGAGCTCTAAAGGAATTTTGTAAGCCAGATTATCTTCAATCTGAAAAAAACTCAGAGGATTGGCACTAGATAGGATTGTGAAGTGGCCAGAGAGAGGCTGCCGTGCAGACTAGTGCCTTTGTGGGCAAATGGGCTTGCAGGTGATGAGGAGACAGAACTGAGGAGTGAGGAAAAGAAGGGAAAGTAGAGACGATGCCAGGATCTCTCGGGAGAACCTGGAAGTGTCCTGACATAGTCTCCCTACTGGGGAACCCAGGACTCCCTAGAACCAGCCACATGGACTGGGCCGATCAGCAGCTGGATATCTGGAGACTGAGACTTGGGAACTTGGAGCCATCATTGTGAGGTCAGAGCAGTGGCCCCACCCTGGGGATGGCCACTCCCAGGAGGAAGATGCATTTAGAGTAACCTGGGTCCCAGATCTACCTCTAGGTAGATTTCTTCTCTCCTTCTGAAATAGCAATGGTTACTCTGTTGATTTGTTGCCTAGATGATCTGTCCAATGCTGAGAGGTGTGTTCAGGGCCCTCAATATTGTCATAAAGCAGATGCTTCTTCTGTCACTCTGAAATGGGCTTTGTGGAGAGAGATCCTCTTCTTTTCTTTGGTCTCTGCTGGTGACCCTCCTTGTGTCAATGCTCTCCAGCTGCTGGTAGACTATCTGTGTGGTGGACGTAGCATTTAGCCACTTTCACAGCAGCCATGGTTATTGTGGTGGCTGTAGTGGGCCACCCACATGGAGGTGATGTTTTTGGCAAATAAACTCAAAGTAGAGGGCCGGCCCATGGCTCACTCGGGAGAGTGTGGTGCTGATAACACCAAGGCCCTGGGTTCGGATCCCCATATAGGGATGGCCAGTTAGCTCACTGGGTGAGCGTGGTGCTGACAGCACCAAGTCAAGGGTTAAGATCCCCTTACCAGTCATCTTTTAAAAAAATAAATAAATAAAAATAAATAAACTCAAAGTAGAAAAGACATAAAAAAGATAAAAGTGGAAATTATTAAAATCGAATGAAATTTACCAAAACATCAACTTGTTTTCTCTGGGTGATAGGGTTTCTTCAGGTGTTTGCTTCCTTTTGACTTTTTATTTTTTTTCTTTTACCAAATTTTCTGAGGAAGAGATTGCTTTTATAATATAAAAATAATCTTTTTTAAAAAAATGTCCTATAACACCATAGAGGATTTTTAAAGATTATCTTCAAATGGCAATAAAGTTCCAGTAAAATCTATTTTTAAAATATGGACAAACACACAAGCAGTGGGTGAATTGTAGGAAACCTGAACTGTTCTTAGATTTGCTGAAAGACTACTATGGTCCAAATCTGGTTTAGAAACCTCCAGCCACACTTCCTAGGCATAGAGATCAGTGAGAGATGGCTAGAAGGAGTCCCCTAGGGGATAAGGACAGGCCCTCTCCCCATCACAGCAGAATTCTTTAGGAGGCCCGACTCATCCTGGCCTTGTGGTCTGAGAAGAGGAAAGACTCTGGGCCTCTGAGAGGGAAGCTGGCCTAGTGGTGCCTCAAGCAGTGGCTATTGACAGCCCAAAGGGAGATATAGCCTTTTGTCCTCAGAAAAGGAAAAAAAAAAAAGAATGAAAGACAGTTAGCATTCCCTCTGATAAGGACCTAGTACCCAAAGGGTAACTAGGCGGGATCAGAACTGAGTCCTTGAAAAAGCATGTGTGGAATAACATGTACGCACACACACGCTGCAGACTGGTCTGTGAGCACTCTGGTCACTCCTGGTGGCGAGCAAGGCAAGTCATTCACCTCTAGGCTCCGCCAGCACCATCCTGGCATCTTGCAGAGCAGGAAGTGAGGTAGCAAAAGAAACATCCTGTCTTCAGAGTCCCAGTCCTGAGGGGACATTCTTAGGCAGTTTTCCTAGGAAATGAGATGCCTTTCTGGAGAGGACAGGACCTTACCGGAGGCCTGGTCCCAACTGCCTTTCTCTGATTTATGGAAGGATTGCTTTTTAATGGCAGCAGCTCCCCTCTGTATATTCCCAAATGCTGTCTCCCTTGGGCACAAACACTGAAAAACTAGGTTCAGCCCACATCCCGCCTTCCTTCCTCCTTCCTCCTTGTCGTCGTCCAGAATACTCCTCTTTAGTTCAGTCTCCCATCCCTGCTCTGCCTCCTAGTATTCTTACTGAGTCATCAGGAAATCAGGATGGACTTGCGGGTCCCACAAATGCACACACATATGACACATCCCACACTCCAGTAAAGGTCATTTTACTGTTTATTGGTGGATTCCAACTGGGATGGTGGGCCTGGGCACGGGTCCCTTCTCACAGCTGTGTCTGTGAACAGGTGAAGTGCCCCTGTGACAGCTCAGAGGGGACTCTGTGAGACAGCCAGACAGAATCTGTCCACATCTGGTTCCATCACGCAGAGCCCTTGTCTTGGGGTGGGAGCAGGAAGGGAGGCAGAAATGGGAGTCATAGAATCGTATAACCCACTATCATGTATCATACAATATCAGTACGATATATTTCCCAGCATCATATACATAATAGTGGGAAAACCCCAAGCAGGAATGGGTGCAAAGTTAGGGGAGAATAATGGGTCATCCATGGGAAGATTTTAGGAGGTATGTGCGTTCCACATCAAGAGGGGTCATTTAATGTTCAAGCCACCAGCACAGCCACCGCTCTCCTTTTCACTCAGTGCACTGTGGTAACAACCATAATTATCTATTTCAGTTGGTAATATGCTTATCTGTATTTCTGATATTACTCATTAAATTCCTTCGAAGGCAGTGACTATGCTTATTCTCAGTGGTACTACCAAACCCAGAACATTGTCGTGCAATCCTAACTGACTGACTGACAGAACTAACTGTGCATTCAGTGAAAGAGGCCCTCTTCTTTGCAGAAGCACTGGTGTCCCTTCTTATGCAATCAACTTTTCCACCATCTCTCCTTGGATGTCATGTTTCTACAAGTTTGCAGTTGATCCTATGTTCTGTGACTGTTTTGTTTTATAACTAAAAGTCTAAGAAGATTTTATAGTAACTTCCAGCAACAAACTTCTAGGCTACGAAATATTTTACCATGCAGTGTTTGAAGTGTTTTGAAATCCATAGTTTTTTGGTGTTTTTGTTTCTTTTGGTGTGGGTTTTTGTGTTTTTTTAACCCTTAATTTATCTAAGTAATGCCTCATGTATTATACAGTCTTTTAAAAATACAAATTTTAAAAGATGTATATGTCACTTAATAATAGATGGTCCACAATTAATTTAACAATTTCCCTGTTGTTGAATGTTTATGCAGTTTTCAGTTTTTCCTTATTATATGTAATGCTATGCGCATTCTTACTGATAAAGCTTTGCTTCCCCACCTGATTATATGTTTAGGCTAAAGGCAAGTAAGTAGGATGACTGAATGACAGATATGAATATTTTAAAGTCTTCATACAGCTTCCAAACTGATTTTCAGAAAGTCCATACCATTTTGTTCTCCTAACAGCAGCATATAAGGCCCAATTCATTCACTACTGGTCACACTTGCATTTAAATTTTGCTCATGTGGGGATCGGTGTGCACAGAAACTCAAAGAGGTATGAAAACCCATTCTGGCCATGTATGGATTATGTGGCCTGACAAAAGCCAGCAGGCTGTCTTTGTATTGGGGTCATAAAAGGTTCATGACTGTTGTTATCTTCTTCAGGAATTGTAAACTTTTATCATTTGAAAATATCCCTCTTTAAAGGCATTTCCCCTCATTGTCTTCTAGCATCTGTTATTGCTGACAAGAAGTTTGATGCCAATTTAAGTCTTATTCTTTTGTATATTCCCTTTTTTCTCTGTCCAATAAATGGATGAATGGTTGAGTAAAATATGGCATATCCATTCAATGGATTATTATGCAGCTTTTCAAAAGGATGTATGTATTATTTACCCAAATGGATGTTCCTTATATATTGTCAAATGAGAAAAGCAAGTTTCAGAGAGAAGTATACCATTTTTGTAAAAACAAACAACCAAATTCTACATATTTGCAATCATATTTTGCATTTATTTTTGAGCATAGACAAAGTTGTCAAAGGTAGAAACCAGTTTTGGATTCCTTTTGATTTAGGAATGGGAGGTGAAGATCATGAGATACAGTAATGATGTTATTGCATATTTCCTTTAATTTCAATTTTTGTTACTACTAATGAGGGTAGGTACTTTTGGGGTTTATTGATCATTTGACTATATTCTTCTGTAAATTTTCTATTCACATTTTTTGGCCCATTATTTTATTGATCTGTATGTGAATTTTTTGGAGGCAATTTAGAGAAGCCCTTTTGTATATTATCAATCATATGTGCTGCACATATTTGCTACTATTTGTCTTTGTCTTTGTTTGGGGTGTCTTTTGCCATACCGAATGGTAAATTTTTATGTAGCTGAATATATTTTTCTTTTTCATTTACGAGCTCTGGGCTTCACGCCATGTTTAAGAGTATCTCATCCACTTCAAGGTTATACATAAATAATATTCTAAATTTTAACTTTGTCTATATTTAGATCTGTAAATTTTATGTGTTTTATCTCATATATATGACCACAGGGTCAGTCTATGGACCAACTAGGCCAACTGTGGGTCACACTTCAGCTCAGACACCATTGATCCCCTCACCATTGTAAGCCTCTACTTAATAGTAGGCCGAAGTATTCTGGGTCCCAGGAATTAATATCAATTCACAGCCAATGTCTAGTAATCCCTCAAAGGCCTGGGTATTTTCCTGTCTCCCATAAACAGTCACCTAGTAAATGAGCACAGGTACATTTGAGGAGGGCTTGGAGGAAGATTTACTGTATGTACTTGTGGAAATGATGCAGGGTTGTTCTTCAAAGAGATCCAGGCTCTCTTTCAATCAAGGGACTCTGTATCCAGGAATTGACTTAGGTCTGGAAACTGAGTGGGAGGTTATGACTCACCACTGTGGTGACTCAAGTCAGGTTTTTTCCTACTAGATCTAGAATATTTCCCATTATATAGATCAAACAATACTTTAGTGGGATGCTTATCTATTTGGTTCCTAGAGATACTGTGATCAGTTAGCCCCTGCCAAAGATCTCTGAGCCAAGGCATTCTGATATCTAGTTGATAACTCAGTTGCTCTTTACAATAGATATACTTACCTTGTTTTGTTTGTTTGTTTGTTTGTTTTTTTAAAAGATGACTGGTAAGGGGATCTCAATCCCTGACTTGGTTTTGTCAGCACCACGCTCTTCCAAGTGAGCCACAGGCCAGCCCTTTACCTTGTTTTTGGAGGTTAAGTGCTACCACTAGGCCTCTGCTTCTCTGAAAACCCACTGTCACCACTGAAATCAGGGAGCCCATCTTCACAGTAAGGGGCACCTCCTGCAGTCAAACCTGGCCTACAAAGAGAACAACTACAAGGATT
The DNA here is from genome assembly GCF_000696425.1 of Galeopterus variegatus. Taxonomy (NCBI): domain Eukaryota; kingdom Metazoa; phylum Chordata; class Mammalia; order Dermoptera; family Cynocephalidae; genus Galeopterus; species Galeopterus variegatus. The sequence goes on from NW_007733481.1 coordinate 50,328, forward strand.
TACAAAGATTCAAGTCTTCCCCTCACTAATTTATTTCTCAATGCCTTTGCTGAAGGAATCTCTTCTGGACCTTCTCACAGAAATCTTAAGAATATGGGAATAGAAGACATAGGGACAAGCCACTACTCCAGGGCTGAAACAGCCCGCTGAGGAAGGAGCATATCTGGAGGAAGATCTCCTGCCCCCAGGGCTTTGATCCAGATATTGCTGTAGAGAACAGTTCATGGCTCCTCGTTCACTAGATGGTGGATAAGTTCATTGAGGTGCCATCAGGAAGAATGACTGGAAAGTCCCCTTCCAGAGTGTCAGGGGAAGCCATCTTAGGAAGGCTCTGTGCCTTGGAACTTGCTGCAAAGCTATAAAGGAAGTGCTGGGGGAAGCCATACACACAGAGTTGCCACAGTGCTGAAATTCAGCACTGGGAAAATGCTCTTTGGAGTGTCAGGAGGAGCTGTGCATGGGGAGGTGTTTTACTGCAAGAACCTGCTGGAACAGGAGGAGATGCCCTCCTACTCCAGTGTCACTCCAGAGCTCACACTGAGGAGGTTTAACATCATGCCACCTGGCAAGGAGGCAATTTCAGGGCAACAAAGGGTGGATTTGGAGCAGAAGGACCATAGGTCTGACAACTGACACAATCTCTAAGGGACTAATGACCTCCTCCTCATTCAACTCACTTCACTGTTAGGTGGGTGTTTTTGTACTTATATTGTTATTTCAGTGAGGTCTCAAGAGTGAGTGGAGGCAAAATGTGTGCTCAGTCTACCATCTTGAACAGGAAGTTTCATTTTTAAAAGATGTTTTCAAAGCAGAGTTGTGAAAATATAAAACGCTGGCAATACCATGGCTTTTGAAATTAGGTTGCTTGAGTTTTAAACCCATCACAGTTAGCTAAAAGGTTAAGTTGTTGAGCTTAAAATGGGTAGCCTCGCTTCAAAAGTCACGCTACTGTATAAAATGTCCCTATTTCTAAAATGAAAATAATGCTTTCCTGACAATGTGGTTGAATTGACCAAGTGCTCTCACAGTGTGCATGTGCTCAACATAGTAACTGACGGTAGAAGGTGCTCAACAAGTGTTGAGTGATTGAATGGCAATTGATAAAAATGTTTCCCCCTCCCTGGCATCTTCCTGACAGATGTGATTGGAATGGCTAGCAGGCAGTTGACAGATGCCAAAGACTGTTTTTCTTTTTACAATTTTATTAATATTAGTAAGCATTTAATATGCACCATGTGATGTGCCAGGCCCTGGAAATACACAAGAAAAATAACCTAAGGTCTCTTCCTTTTAGAAACTCACATCTAGTGGACAAGACTGGCAAGTAAAAACATATTTCAACATGGTATGTATGTGCTGTCATAGAGGTAAAAGTAGGTGTGATTATAAAACACAGGAAAGGTGGCCAACCCAAACTAAGGTGGTCTGGAAGATTAATCCTGAGCTGCATTTGGAAGGATAAATAAAAGCAGCAAAAGAAAGATGTATTTTCTAAGCAGAGGGGGCACATACACAAATGCACCAGGTAGGAGAGAGCATGGCATATTTGGGGAGTCCAAATTTTCAGTAAGGCAAAAGCATGGAAAGAGAGTTGAAGTGGTAAAAGGTTAAGGTAGGGCAAACAATGGGATTTGTAGCAGAAAAGTGATATGTTCCCATCTGCATTTAGGAGAAATCTTTTGCCACATTTAGAGAAAGGGTTGAAGAGAAATGAACCTGGATGTGAGCAGGACATTCAGAAACTGCAGCAGTAGCCTAAGTGAGAAATTATGAGGGCCTAAAGCAGGGCCATTACCCAGCAAGGCTTTTATTTGGAGGTCTAGGGATGGGTGCTCCTGGGGTTGTGCGAGGCATAGTCTACACAGTCCTGAGCTGAACTAAGGCAATGGCAGTGAGATGGATACGTGGCCGCAGATTTAAGAAGAATCTGTGAAACATAATTGACAGAATTTGATGAGAGAGTAAAGGAGTCAGCCATGATACTCAGATTCCTTACAAAAGCAAATGCTTACATGTGACACTAGTCACTGTGATTGGGAACATTAGAAGAAACGCGTAATTGGGTCGACAAACAGTAGGTTTGAGAGATGTTGATTTGAGTTGTCTGAAGGACATCTGAGAGAATACATACAGTAGGCAGTGGACTATAGGTCAAGAGAATCTAGTTTAAATATAAAAATCTTTAAGTAATCAGTGTATAGGTAGTAACAGAAGCTCCTGAAATGAAGGAAGCCACCCAGGGAGACGTATACTGATATGAGAAGGTCAAAAACATAACACCAGGGAGCACATCATTTTAGAGATAAGCATTTTAGTGTTAAAATGCTTATTTTACCCTGGAAAATAAGAAGACATAAAAAAGGAACAACACCACAAAAAAAGGTCAGTGTCTTGCAAAAGTCAATGGAAGAGAATTTCAAAAAAAAAGTTACGAACAGCACCAAACTCAGTAAAGAGTTCACTGAAGGTAAAGAGAAAAGGATTCATCAGCTTTGTAAAGCACAGAGTCAGCAGTGACTGGCAAGAGCAGGTGCAGAGGAGTGGTCAGGACAGGAGCCAGGGGTCAGCAATGGAAGACTGAATGGTTAGCTACCATCTGAGTCAGGACCCTTTCTGTTGCAAGTGTCAGAAAGCCAACTCCGGCTCACTTAACAAGAAAGGGATTTCTTGTATAATGTACATGGAAAGTACAGAGCTAGAGTTGGCTTCTGTCACAGCTATGAATAGATTCAGGGACACTCAGAAATTGCTTTCAGAAGATGCTCTGAATCTCTGTCCATCTCCGTCACTGTCTCTATTCTATCTCTGTCTCTACCTATCTCCTTTCTCTTCCTCCTCTTCATCTTTTAATTCTGTTTAAGTCTGTGTGGTGGCCTCATTCCCTCCTTCTTCTTTCTAAGAAGCACCATAGTTAGCTACCCAATTTCAAATACTCTCAGAATCATAAAATCAGAAGAATGAGAAAATCTTAGCTCTAGCTAAGAATTCTGATTGGTCCATCTTAAGTCACGTGCCCATCTCTCAAACAACCCCTTTGGCCAGGTGAATGGAGAATCCTGATTGCATAGCCTCTATCAGGTAGACACCCAAGATGTGGCACAGACACTTTTACTGATACCCAGGATCACACAGTAGGGAAGAGATGTTTCCCCAAAAGAAGAGATTCCAGATACAGAAACAATGTATGTTCACTATTCCGCCCCTTGGCTGTTTAACATTCCTTCTTCTCACACATACAGTATCAAAAATGTCCCCACTTAATATGATCATATACTCTTGTATATGGAAGTCCTGGATTAAATGGATTGAGGTTCTTGATTCAAACTGATTTCTTGAAAAGTTGAATTTTCTACTTCCACCAAAAATATATGAACATCCTTATTACATTCCTCATCACCATTAAGTATTGTTCTTCTAAAATCTTTGTCAACTTGTGTCAGGTTACAGCAACTCTCCTATTTGCAAATGAAAATGCTGATTCTGAAACAACTGAATGTTATGTTGTTATTGCATCCAGCTCCAAGTCCAGATCTTTGAAATATGTGCATTCCTTTTCATTTCAAATCTTTCTCCTTGTGACTATGCAACCTATGACTAACTGATACATTGAATCACCCCCAACAAATATACAATGGTGGAGGGAAATAGAAAATTTTTAATTAAAAAACACCGATCATCTGGAAAAGGAAAGAAATGGAAATAAACAGCAGCCACCAAGCCAAAATAAATCTCTCTGGGCAGGGACAGCTTGGTGTTCTTGTCTTGGCAAAGGAGTGAGTTTGTTAGTCAGCCAATACTGCTGCCGGCAGTCCTGCCCACTGGGAAGCCTCTTTTATCCACTACCCTCCATCGCCATGCCCCAGAGGGATATAGAAGAGGGTCATAAAATAGGAATCCCTTCTAGAGACAGAACTCCTTTAGCAGCCCACTTACTGCTGACACTGTATATGAGAGGAAGGGGCTGCTCTGAGGCTGAGGAAATCTAAGTTCCCATTTTGTCCAGGCTTGAGGTTTTACTGGTAATCAACTCCCCTAAAACTCTACTAGGCATTAGAACCTTTTGGTTCACAGATCTGTCCCCACCTCCCTGCTGTTCTGTCTCTCTGCTATAGCCTTGGAACTGTGCCATTAGCCCTAGGCCTAAATTCAATTGTTTCCCCTTTGGAAAAATACAGTAGGTGAGAGCAATAAACCTCTGGTGAAACAACAGGGAGGCAGAATAATCTGCACCTGTGACCAGGCTGCAGCACATTGGCTGGCCCTGACAAATAGGAACAAAGGTCGCTTAAATCAGATAGTTCAGGGAAGGGGGTCCTTGAGAAGTGCCCAGGGACTCTGGCTTCCTTCATTTCTCTGGCCTCTCAGGTGCTCCAGTTTTATCTTCCTGCTGGGTTTCTCACCTCTTTGTCTTTTATGCTAATTTTAGAAGAGGGCAGAAATTTTGGTTTTGGCAATTCTGCAAGAAGCGTTATTAACTGAGCCTCAGCGATCTTGCCCACAGGCAGAGGGGTCTCTATGAACAAAGTTGTATGTTGTTCCCTTTCTACTTTCAACCAGTTTGTCTTTTATGCTAATTTTAGAAGAGGGCAGAAATTTTGGTTTTGGCAATTCTGCAAGAAGCGTTATTAACTGAGCCTCAGTGATCTTGTCCACAGGCAGAGGGGTCTCTATGAACAAAGTTGTATGTTGTTCCCTTTCTACTTTCAACCAGGTCAGTTCAGATCAAAGCTTGTCTTTTTTTTTTTTTATATACCTTATTAAACTCCACAAGAAACAGCCAATATTTTCTAATATCCTGATATTTTTCTACCAAGTTTCCTAAAGCTCCAGCTTCAATAGACATTTGGTCTGAGACAGCTAAGCTGCAGTAAGGAAGGGTTTAATCAGCTATGTCACTATCACATAACAAGGAAAAAAGGCTTCTTGCTCAGCCAATTTCACATTTTGGACTCTATCCTTTTAAATCTTGATTTGACTCAAAGGTCCTTTTTCTGTCTTATTTTTAGAAACACGCAATAACTTGCAGTGCAATGAAATGTAGAATTTAATTGGGCTTTAAATTTTAAAACCTTTTTCAAGACTACTAGACAATGATGAACTTTATAGATAGACTGACTGCAATCGAGGTCCTACATGGAATGTTAGGTGGAGATAAGCACTAGGAAGAAAAATGAAGCCACAAAAAGGAATATGGTAGAGAGGTACAGTTTTACAAAGTGGTCACAATGAATAAAGACCTGGATGAGGTAAGGTTGCAAACCACACAGGTATCTGAGGGAAGAGTGGTATAAGGAGAGAAGACAGCAAATGCAATTGTTCTAATGCTGGAGCAGACCTGGCCTGCTCAAGAAACAGCAGAGGACAACAGGGTTGAAGTAAAGTGAGCAAGGAGGAGACTGGTAGAATATTCATAACGTTCTACAAGTACCGGTCTCATAACAGTTTCATAACAGTTTCCTTATTTGGGGGTATTCAGGCTATTTCCAATATTTTGATTTTATAAATAATTCTACAGTCAACATTTCATAAATTATTTCTTTAGTATAAACTCCTGTATATGGAAGTCCTGGATTAAATGGATTGAGGTTCTTGATTCAAACTGATTTCTTGAAAAGTTGAAGTTTCTACTTCCACCAAAAATATATGAACATCCTTATTACATTCCTCATCACCATTAAGTATTGTTCTTCTAAAATCTTTGTCAACTTGTGTCAGGTTACAGCAACTCTCCTATTTGCAAATGAAAATGCTGATTCTGAAACAACTGAATGTTATGTTGTTATTGCATCCAGCTCCAAGTCCAGATCTTTGAAATATGTGCATTCCTTTTCATTTCAAATCTTTCTCCTTGTGACTATGCAACCTATGACTAACTGATACATTGAATCACCCCCAACAAACATCTGAGGGGCCTGACTATTTTCCTTTACTTTCCCTACAACTTGACGAGCAAAAATGGTAATGCATTGTTTTTATTTATGGTTCTTTGATAACTGCGTTAGTTCATTACTGTTGCTTATAACACGATACCTGGAACTGGATAATTTATAAGAAAATGAAATTATTGCTTACATTTGCAGCAGTTGAGAAGTCCAAAGTCCAGGAAACATATCTGGTGAGGGTTTTCTTTGGTGGTAGCTTTACAGCAATGCAGGGGTCTCACATGGCATAAAATGACAGAGCAGAGAAAGACGAAGCTCTCATGTACTCTTCTTTTAAAGCCCTCAGAACCATGCCCCTGACCACCATTACTGATCCATTCACTATGTCATGGTCCTACAATCTAATCACCTCTTCAAGGCCCCGCCATTCAATTACCATAACAGGATTTCCCACCCTCAACAGTTACAGTGGGAATTAAGCTTCTAATATATGAACTTTGGAGACACAATCCAACCAATCCACAGCAATTACCAATTAACTTGAGCTTTTTTTTTTTTTTTTCCGTGACCGGCAACGGATCGCAACCCTCAGTGTCGCGCCCGTACCGGACCAGGACCGGCAACGGGATCACAGCCCTTGGTGTTGCTCCCGCGCCTCGCTCAGCCAGTGAGCGGGAACCGGTCTGTATGTGGGATCCGAACCCTCGGCGGGAGCGCCGCCGCACTTCCCAAGTGGCGCACTATAGCAGTGCGCCACCAGGCCGGCCCTTAACTTGAGCTTTTTCATATACTTATGGGCCAGTTAAATTTCTTTGTGAAGGGGCTCAGGACACACCACCTCAAAATTTGAGTGTAGGAGACCAGAATGTGCCACCCCCATATATGCCTCTTTAGCATAAGGATTGTTCTGAGCTAGTTATTTTGAGAAACTGTAGACACAGGAGTAGCTCTGAAAAGTTGTTCTTTTGTGAGAGAAATTTACATTTATAAAGGAAATCTACATTAGTAAGGGTGTCTCCCTCTCTGCACCAGGAAGAGAGGGATAACCCTTACAGATTTGCTCATTTCTTTGGGTTTTCTTCCACATATACATGATGTATACATGTTATTCTTGACATAAAAGGAAACTGAGGCACTGATAAAACATCAGAGAGAATATTTGAGCCAGTATAAGGACTACCACCCAGAAGCATGGGCAAGTAGCCTTGGGACATGCTCAGGATTGCAGACCAAGTTCCAGACTTTTTATAATCACTGAGAGGGAAGAACAGAGGGGAGAAGAGGTGACAGCCCCTTAATCATTATATCAACTTTTCTATTGGTTGTTACACAGCATGGAGATCAACAATTAGTTATGGTTACATCTGGTGTGCACAGATTTATAAGGGTCACAAGACACACCTTCAACATTCTCAAGTTAATTTATATATTTCTTTTGGCATCAGTAAGTCTAGCTTTTAAGTTAAAGTAGCCTTATGGTAAACATTTCCAGGATGTGGGGGCATGACTACTGACTCATTCCAAACCTCCCAAGGCCTCAAGAATTTAGTTGACCTTGGTCAGAGCAACTTTTGATTTATCACTATTAAAATTCTGGGTCTTTTCTTTCTTTCTTTTTCTTTCTTTTTTTCTTTTTTTCTTTTTTTTTCTATTCTTAACCTGTCTTTTGTTACAGAGAGTCCCAGCTAAGAACTCAGGAAGGGTAGAGGAGGAGAAAATTACTTTTCCTTCCTTATACTTGCTATGCACTGTTTTTCATTAATTTTTCCCATTATCTACTTAGGCATTACTATTTTTCTTATCAATTTGCACAATCTCTTTGTTAAGCTTGTTAAGATCTCATCTATTATTTTTACTGGATCTCCCAAAATAATATGCAGAAAGCAATTCAGGGCCATGAATAGTCTGCTTATCATTACAACATGACCATAGTGGAAGCCTCAAGCCAGATACTGTGGTGTGCAAGAACTCAGGCTCATCGAGCAAGTATTAGACTGATTCTCTCCCTTCTGAGACCAGCAATTCATTCTAACTCCTTCCTCCAACAGCCCTTGCTGTCACTCAGTTCCTTCTGACTACAAATTCCACCCTGTTTGCTGTTCAACTCATTAATCCATATTTTACAGCAGTCTTCCTCATTATAATGTGATTTTTTTCCCCACAGTGAGGGTCTTGTTTCTATGGTGATACAAGAGAAAGTCTGTGCAGTTCTGTAGCAGCTGGAAGCCTTCACTTTGAGAGCTTGTTAAAGCTGACTGAGGTAAAAAGCTGATTGAGGTGGAGATTTTGAAAGTGCCCAATAGAGGTCAAAACTTTGTAGCAAAGTTGAGGCAGTAAGAAAACACGAAGAACTTCTTTCTTGTCATTGTAATTACCTTGAAGAGGCATGAAACCTTTCTCCTTCATCTACCATCAACTGTAAAATTACATATTCATGATATTTTTCACACAGAGCCTTAGACATTTGGTCTGACACAACTTTTTGGACAACTCAGACAACTTTTTAAACTACTGTTTTGAGGAAACAGTGTATTATATGGCAGCTACAGAATGATAAAGGATTGCTGAAGAGTTTTCTGTTAATAAAAAAAAGAACTTTTTTTTCATGTGAAAGGTAAACAAATGGAGAAGTTCAGCAGCATAATTAATAAAAACGGTTCTACTGCAAGACTAATAGCCTTTCCTTTTGTTTACCCCCTGCACACAATAAAACAGAGTTAAGGGATAATTTTCAAAAAGATAACATCATGACTCATACAAATATAAAATGAACAGGTGTCAAAGTTTTATTCAACTCATTAATTGGGGAACCAATAAGATATTACACCTGATTCATAGAGCATTTGAGAAGCTCGATATTTATAGGAAATGTTAGAATATGGCACAGAACTCTGGTTAATGTCCAACAAGAAAATAAACCATAACCTCTGAAATCATATGTCCCATTAGACAGGAATTATTTGCATCTCTAACATACAACACTGCACTGAAAATACCCTATCATCTCTTTTGCCTATTTCCAAATTTCAAGTAATTTTCCTGACATAAAATAAAAGAGGTTTTGTAAGGGAGGAGTGTGTAGTGGCTCTGGAAACGAAGGAGCCAGAAGGTGAGATAATCTGAAAGTGTTTTGAGTGCTCATACACCCTTCTACCTGACTCAGGAAGGAGAGTGACTCGGCCAACAGCCTGCCAAACCAGGAACGATCTAGTGCTTACAGAACTGCCCCCCTTGACATCCCTACCTGCCCCCATCATCGAGTTAGCACGGGCATACAGGTACTGAGAGAGAGAGAGAAGCCATCAGGTGAGCATCCTTGCTCTCTCAGACACTAGGAGGGAAATAATTGCATGGAACGTGTTAACAGCTAATAGCAGCAAACAAAATAGCAGGAGAAGGACCTCTCGTTCCTGGCATGGCTGCACAGGCTCTTTGAGATCTATGGGGCCAGATGTGGTAGATCAATTGCTTTGGCTTATTTTTGCCACTGGAGGCATTGAAGAAATAGATAAGAGAGAAAATAGCTGATAGGTCAAAGACCCCAAGGAGGTGGTAAGGGAAGCATAGTAAGAGCAGAGGTAGAAGCCTCCTTGGATTATGGTGGGATGGGGGAGGGCACCTGTCTTAGTCTGTTCCTGATGCTATAACAAAGTACCTTAGACTGGGTAATTTATAAACAACAGAAATTTATTTTCTCATAGTTCTGGGGTCTGGGAATTCCAAGATCAAGGTGCCAGCAGATTCAATGTCTATGAGGGCCCATTCTCTGCTTTCAAGATGGTGACTTATTGCTGCATCCTCCAGAGAGGACAAACACAGTGTCCTCACAAGGTGGAAGGAAGAAAAGGGCCAGGCAGCTCTCTCAAGCCTCTTTTATAAGAACATTAATCCTATTCACAAGGGCAGAGGCCTAATGGCCTAATCATCTCCTAATGGCGCCACCTCTTAATACTGATGAATTGGGGGTTAAGCGTCAACATAATTTTGGAGGGACACAAATATTCAAAGCACAGCATTCTGCCCATGCACCCCTGAATATTCATGTCCTTTTCACATACAAAATACATTCATTCCATCCCAATAACCCCAAAAGTCTTAACTCATTCCAGCATCAACTTTAAAGTCTAAGTCCAGTCTCATCGAAATATCATCTAAATATGATATGGGTGAGACTCAAGGTACAATTTATCCTCAGGCAAACTTTCCCTCCAGCTGTGAGCCTATGAAATTAAACAAGTATGTGCTTCTAAAACACAATGGTGAGACACAGTATAGACATTTCCTTTCCAAAAAGGAGAAATAGGAAAGAACAAAGGGACAATATGTCCCAAGTAAGTCTACAGCCCAACAAGGCAAACAACATTACATATTGATGCTTGAGAATAATCTTCTTTGACTCCATGTCCCACCTTCTGGACACACTGGAACAGGAATTGGGTCCCCAAGGCTCTGGGAAAACTTGCACCCACAGCTTTGCTGAATACATTCCACAGGGCAGCTCTCGTGGGCTGGAGTCTTGAGCCACCGGCTCCATCAGTGTGGAAGAGCCACCGGCTCAAGACTCCAGCCTGGAGCTGCATGCTGGTGGCTCTACAGTTCTGGGGTCTCGGGGTGGCCCCACTCCCAAGAACAAAGGGACAATATGTCCCAAGTAAGTCTACAGCCCAACAAGGCAAACAACATTACATATTGATGCTTGAGAATAATCTTCTTTGACTCCATGTCCCACCTTCCGGACACACTGGAACAGGAATTGGGTCCCCAAGGCTCTGGGCAAACTTGCACCCACAGCTTTGCTGAATACATTCCACAGGGCAGCTCTCGTGGGCTGGAGTCTTGAGCCACCGGCTCCATCAGTGTGGAAGAGCCACCGGCTCAAGACTCCAGCCTGGAGCTACATGCTGGTGGCTCTACAGTTCTGGGGTCTCGGGGTGGCCCCACTCCCACGGCTCTTACAGATGTTGCCCTAGTGGAGATTCTCTGCAGTGGTCCTACCTCTGTGGCAGTTCTCTTCCTGGGCCATGAGGCTCTCTGGGACATCTTTTGAAACCCAGATGGATGTAGCTATACCCCCACAGCTCTTGTACTCTGTATACCTACAGAAGCAGCACCACAGAGATGCCCCAAAGGTTTGCCCTGTGCCTCCTGGAGGAGTGGACTAAGCCACACCTGGGCCCACTTGAGCCATACCTGTGTCAGCAAAGGAGTGCTACACCAAAATGTGTGGAAGAGACACTTGGCAGCCTTGGGCAGCAAGCCCTGCTGCCCCACAGTCACCCTGGGCTCCTGTGGCACCCTGGCCCCTTTCTTAAAATCATTCTGCCCTCATGACCCTAGCACTCTTGGCCTATGGTGGGAGTGGCAGCCTCAAAGATCTCCAAAATGTTTTCAGGGTCATTCTTCCATTGCATTGATGATTAGCATCTGGCTTTCTTCTATCCACGCTAATCTAATCTCCTTATCAAACATTTGCTTGGCCACACCTTTGGTGTTCTCCCCTGAACACACATTTTCTTTCTTTACAACTTGGCGAGGCTAAGAACTTTCCAACTCTTTAAGTTCTGCTTTCCTTTTAATTATAAGTTACCTTTTTGTACTTTATTATAGCAGTCAAGAGAAGCCATGCCACACCCTCAACTCTTTGCTTAGAGATTTCTTTCACCAAATATCCTAGTTCATCACTCTTAAGTTCTGCCTTCCCCAAAGTACTAGGACACAGACACAAGTCAGCCATGTTCTTTTCCACTTTATAACAAAGATGATTTCTCCTCCAATTTTCAATAAGATGTTCCTCATTTCCATTTAAGACCTCATCAGAATGGCTTTATTGTGCGTGTTTCTACCAATAATCTGTTCATGGCCACTTAGACAATCTAAGATGATTGAGGCTCTCTCTACAGCTCCCCTCTTCTTCTGAGCCCTGGAATAGCACTTTATGGTCCAGCATCTATGCATTACCGAGTTCCAAAACCACTTCCACATTTTCAGGTATTTGTTCCGGCAGCACCCCCACATCTTGGCACCAATTTCTATCTGAGTTCATTCTTGCTGATGTAAAAAAATACCTTAGACTGGGAAATTTATGAACAACAGAAACATATTCTCTCACAGTTCTGGAGTTTGAGATGTCCAAGATCAGATGCCAGCAGATTTGATGTCTGGTAAGGGCTCCCTCTCTGCTTCTATATTGATGCAACCTCCACAGGGGACAAATGCTGCATCCACACATAGCAGCAGGGATGAAAGGGATGAGCTCACTACCTCAAGACCTTTTGTAAGGGCACTAATCCCATTCATGAGGGTGGAGCCCTCATGACCCTAATCACCTCCTAAAGAGCCCATCTCTTAATATTCTTCTTGCATTGGGGATTAAGTTTCAACACGAATTTTGGAGGGACACATATTCAAAGCATAGCAATAGCCTCCACTGATAGGAGGGAGTGAGGAAAGAAGAGAACACCTCCCAGTGAAATTCAGAAGGCAGTGAGAAGGGCCAGATGGTTATTTTTGTTTCTTCTATGGAGATGGAGGGTGAGGGAGCAGGCTTGAGAATACTGGTGTTATGAACTGAATGGTGTTTCTCCTCTCATTCCATTTATACATTGAAGTCCTCCTAGCCCCCAGAACCTCAGAATGTAACTGTATTTGGAAATAGAGTCTTTAAAGAGGTAATCAAGGTTAAATGAAGTCACTGAGTGGGCCCTAATCCAATATGACTGATGTCTTTATAAGAAAAGATTAGGGGCCGGCCCGGTGGCGCACTGGATAAGTGCGCCGCTTGGGAAGCGCGGCGGCGCTCCCGCCCGCGGGGTCGG
>NW_007733481.1:63862-84683 GCF_000696425.1 Galeopterus variegatus
AAAAAAAAAAAAAAAAAGAAAAGATTAGAACACAGACACACATGGAAGAAAGACCATGTGAAGACAAAGGGAAAAGATGACCACGATAAGCCAAGGAGAGAGGCTGCAGAAGAAATCTGTCCTGCCAACACCTTGATCTAGGACTTCCAGCCTCCAGAACTGTGAGAAAATAAATTTATGTTGTTTAAGGCACCCACTCTGTGGTACTTTGTTATTGTAGCCCTAGCAAACTAATACAATTGGTGAAGGTTTAAATATGTGCTGAGGGGAAAGGGAGACAGTCCTGAGTAGGATTCTTAGAAAGATTGCCAAATGATATTAAAAGTAAAAATTATATTGAAAGCCATACTTTTTTAGTGAATTTCTCCAATTTTCCACAACAATTTAGCTATAGAAGAAAAGACATTTGGATTGATAAGGCACTAGGGTTCTCCCAAAAAGCAGTGGAAAAAGTAACTGAAGCAACTTATAAGACAATGATTGAAGTGATATATTGTGCAGTTTAGGCTATATAAAGAAGGAAATAAAGTGGGGGAGGCGATTTACCGATTAGGAGAATATGGAGGAGTCAGGAACGAGGAATTCTCCATAACGTTAAAGAGCTGATATAAGAGGAAAGAGCAGAAACAGGTAGAAAAACAGGAATTTATGGCTGGAGAGTAAGATGTATACATTTAATATCTTGAGATGGAAGAGACCAGGGTGATGATGACAAGTCTAAGCTACCACCGTAGTTGAGAGTGGCTGAAGTGAAGTTCAGCTAAGCTCGCTGGACCTAAGGATGTCAAAGAACAAATATTGAATTAGGTGAACTGCGAAGTCACCCAGGATGAGTGTGGGAGTTGGAGTAAAGAGGAATCTTGTGAGCGAGAGGAATGACAGCAGGTAATTTATTCAGTAAACATTTATCATGACCCAAGTTCCAGGAATATGGCAATAACTAGTATTAAATGCTCCCTATGATCCTGATGGTCTTCCATTGGAGGGACTCACATGCTGGTGAAAAAATGGAGGATGGTGACAAGAGGGGTTGAAGGCCAAAAGTGAAGAATCTATAAGAAGTATCACGAGCCGGCCCGGTGGCGCACTGGATAGTGCACCGCTTGGGAAGCGCGGCAGCGCTCCCGCCCACTTTTACCATGCAATCCAGCAATTATGCTCTGTTATGGACTGAATGTTTATGTCCCCCCAAAATTCATATTTTGTAGCTCTAACCCCTAATGTGATGGCATTTGGAAGTGGGGCATTTGAGAAGTAATTAGGTCTAGATGAGGTCATGAGAGTGGGGCCCCAATGAGGTGATTAGTGTCCTTATAAGAAGAGACAAAGACCAGAGCCTTGTCTCTCTCTACAATGTAAGGATACAGCAAGAAGTCAGTCATCTGCTAGCCAGAAAGAGGGCCCTCACCAGGAACCAAATCTGCCAACATCTGGATCTTGAACCAGAACTTAAAGATTTGGAAAATTCTGAGCCTATCCATATTGCAGGGAACACCAAGGGTGCAGCCAAACTGCAGTTTTATGAGGGGATTAGTATGGGTGTGAATCAGGGACCTAATTAGCCATCCCAGCAGAGAGACCAGAGCTCTCTCTCCACCATATAGGGACACAGCAAGAAGGCAGACATCAAAAGCAAAGTATGATTCCACTGACATAAAACTCTAGAAAAAGACAAATCTCAACTATAGTGACAGAATGAAGATCAATGCTTGCCTTGGTCTGGGGTCAGTGGTGTCAAATGGGACAAGGCTCAAGAGAACTTTTGAAGGCAATGGAGATGTTCTATATTTTAATGGTGGTAGTGGTCACACATGTAAAAATTTTTTAACAATCGAAGTTTGCTTGAAGTGTCTCTGATTTATTGTACATAAGCTATATGTAAATAGTTTTTTAAAGGAAAAGATATGATGATGATGTTGATATCCTCAAACTGAATAATCGAGGAGATTTTAATTAGAAAGCATTTACAAATGAGTGGACAGGGTTTAGAGCATCCAACAAAGTATAGTGTGGTACCCCTGAGCTTGTGACAGTCAGGAGCCATTACCAGTGCTAAGGCCTGAAGCGACCAGAGAGAGCAAGTATGGAAATCTAGCTGCATAGAAGGCATTGCCTGACAAGAGCGATTGCCTTTTGGTAGAGGCAACAGCCTACCTGCGGCATTTCCTCACTTTAAGGAGGCCTGAAGCACCCTTGATTGAGGCTGGTTAAGCCTCTGTGATGAAGGGAAATCAGAAGGTATATTTCCTCTATCTTGAAGAAACTATCTGGGTAGCTTGGAATTTGAATGTATTCATTTATTACGAAGGCTGGGCATTGAGAGTACACACAAAGATGTAAACATCATGGAGATCTGAGAAGTCTATAATGATGAAACCGTTCTAAAATATAATTGTCTAAATTGGTGATGTTATAGACCATGACAGGGCAAAAGGAAGATAGTGCCCCCAGAGCACTCAACAGCAGACACCTCCTCCTTCCTGCCAGTGGTGATGACTCCATATAGACTGTGGCTTGTTATGGCAACTAGAGGGTGAGTGGAATTGGAGGGAGAGGGGGAAAAAGTGTGTCCCTGAGTGGGGGTTCATTTATGAAAACCCTCTGAGTGGTCCTGAGAGATCACCCTGCCTGTTCCCCTGGTGCCAGTGTGCATTCTGCAGTCAACAGATATGGGACTGCACCCTTTTTCTAAGCAAAAACAACAGATGGCCTAAAAGGATAAAAGGTGGCACCCAAGGGAAGTTAAGGGGGAGGGCTAAGCATAGAGAGGCAAGGCACGTGCACATTTGACCTTTTCAAGGATTGGCCTAAGCTTGGAAATCCCCACCTGCTAAGCATATAAATATGATCTTTTGTGTTACAATAAACGGAACTGCCTGACAGAACCCCCGCTGCATGTGTGTGTGTTTGTTCCCTATCTGGGAGAGCAGTGGTGTGCTCACCCATCTCTTGGAATCTCTTTTCGCCCCACGTTCTGGGGGGGAGAAAAGGGCAATCCCTTTGGCCCCAACCCTCTAGGGAAAGGAAAAACCTGTTGGGGTCCCATGCGGCCACCGGAGACGCCCAACAAACAGAACCCTGAGTCTGAGAAACTGATAGGTCTCAGGCTTCTCTCTATTAGACCAGAATCCTAAAAGATCACAGCTCCATGGCTATGGGGGATGGGGGGAAAGAGCTGTCCTGGTGGTCATAAGTTAAATATCTTAGAGTTAACTGGCCAGCAAGGGGCAGAGACTAGATTCAAAAGCTGCTTTCATTGACTCAGAAGCAGCTGGTTTTCCAACTAATCATTCTTGGAGCTCAGAAACTAGATATCTTAAAGAGAGATGCTGAGATTTGGAGTTAATTGTTAACACCAGAGCTGTGTAATGTGCTGGGAGCAAACAGGGGTCTGTGAGATGGGACTGACTGCAGAGCCTACTCTGGCACAGGGACGCCAACATCCTCTGGCCATAAGCCAACTGGGGACTCCCATTCACTCACCCCTTTGTGGACCCAGTGATCACAGCCACTTTATCAGCCAGGGCATGACTCTCATCTGCTCTTTGCTAAACATTCTTGCTGAGAGAGGGACCCAGGAACAATGAAGACCCCCAAAGGTCCATGACACAGCTCTGAACATAGCAGTCACTGTCTGGCCTCCCCCTTCTGGACCCAAAGCTGGGGAAGAACACGGGAAGACAATCACATTATGGAACATATTAGGACCTTTGTTCCCATGTGTGTGCTCCACGGAGGGCTCCACTGGAGTCTCTGATAGATGTCGCACCATCCTCCAAACTTGCCAAGAAAGAGTCCTTTCCACGACCTATTTCCCAGATGTACTTCCCACCATTGTGAACCACAGCACGAGAGCAGACACGGCCAGGCGTGGTGCTGGGACCCCGTGGATGCCTGAGTGACACTTGCCTGATGCACCGCCACATCTCCAAATAAGGGGCATTGCTTACTGTATTCTTTTTAGAGTCACCTTTGTACTTCCCCCCACACATCCATCACCTGGACATTGAACCTGTTTCTTCTCAACATTTCCAATCTCTGACCGTTTCCCAGCCTGTTTCCCTCAGCTCCCCACCTGGAGCAACGGCAACAGCCCCTCCTCAGAGATACCAAACTTGTTGGCATTTCTGACACGTAACGTGCTTCCCCTCATCACAAATGATGCTCATTCAACTCCCTTCTGGTTCCGAAAACTCCCACTCACCCTCCCCTCCTCTTGACCCCCAGGCCATACTGTCCAGGCTCACCTGCCCAAGGATCCTGTCACACCTGTGTCATTGCAACTGCCTCAGCAACACCCTGTATTGGAAACCACTTTCTCTCAACCCACACCTTTCATCTCAAATGTCCTCACCACCTAATGGGGAGACCAAGGAACAATCATTATTTTAGGTAGGCTACCCTCAGAAGCATACTGCAAGGCAAGGAGCTTTCTTGAGGCGGCCCTGGGAAGCAATATTAGGAAAGCGGAGGGAGTGAGATAGAAGAGAAGATAGTCCACGGAAGGCACATGATCAAGAAGCTTACCTCTATGTGCAATTGAAGTTCAATCCTGCTGAGGAAATAAGCACCTGTTTCAAATTTCAGTTATTCTGAGGGAACTGAGGACTCAGAGTGGCCAACCATCCCGGTTTCCCAGGACTGCAGGCTTTAGCACTGAAAGATCTACATTCCAGGAAATCCCTCAATCCTGGGCAAACCAGTACAGTAAGTCACCCTCATGTGGTATAACTCCTGCCAGTAATTTGGTTGAGGGCTGCTCCTAATTAGCATTTATTCCTTAGCACTGCCAGTCTGCCCCACCTGTGCACAGAGCCAAAAAACACTCAGGGAAGAGTCACAGGTGTTTGCTGTTGGAAGTTGGGCTGACACATACAGAAAAGTGAGTACTGAGGGGACATAGGCAGGACACCAGCAGCATTTGCTACATAGTTCACAACTATTAATCATTATGAACTAGGCATTGTGCTATGCACTCTACATGATTTTTTTTTTCATTTAATAGTCATTATAGCCTTTTAAGGTAGTGACTCTTATTATCCACATTTTATAGAATGGAGACAGAAACACAGAGATAAATTGTTCAATCTATCACAACCAGTAAGAAGCTCAGGTTCAATCCCAGGACTCCTGGATATAAAGTTTGCAATTTTAGTATCTAATTTTTTTTTTTACTGTTGTTTGAGTTCCTTGTATATTCTGTATATTAATCCTTTGTTGGATGCATAGTACGCAAATATTTTCTCCCACTCTGTAGGTTGTCTTTTCACTCTGTTAATTGTTTCTTTTGCTCTGCAGAAGCTTTTTAGTTTGATATAATTCCATTTGTTTATTTTTTCTTTTGTTGCCTCTGCCTTTGGGGTCATAAAGTCTTTGCCCGGTTCTACATCCTGAAGTGTTCCTCCTAAGTTTTCTTTTACGAGTTTTATAGTTTCAGATTTTATATTTAAGTCTTTAATCCATTTTGAGTTGATTTTGGTTTATGGCGAGGGTACAGGTCTAGTTTCATTCTTCTACGTATGGATGTCCAGTTTTCCCAGCACCATTTATTGAACAGACTGTCCTTTCCCTAATGAATGTTCTTGATGCTTTTGTCCAAGATCAGTTGGCTGTAAGTACGTGGGTTGACTTCTGGGTTCGCTATTCTGTTCCAGTGTTCTGAGTGTCTGTTTTTATGCCAGAACAATGCTGTTTTAATTACTATAGCTTTATAGTATAATTTGAAGTCAGGTAGTGTTATGCCTCTGGCTTTATTATTTTTTTTGCTCTGGATTGCTTTGGTTATTCATGGTCCTTTTTTATTCCATAGGAATGTTAGGATTGTTTTTTCTATTTCTGTGGAAAATGTCACTGGTATTTTGATGGGGATTGCATTAAATCTGTAGATTGCTTCGGGCAGTATGGACATTTTCACACTGTTAATTATTCCAATCCAAGAGCATGAAATGTCTTTCCATCTTTCAGTGACTATTATAAATGGGCTAACTTTCTTGATTTCTTTTTCTGCTAGTTCTTTGTTGGAGTATAAAAACACTACTGATTTTTTCATGTTGGTCTTGTATCCTGCACCTTTATTGAAATTGTTTATCAATGCTAAGAGGTTTCTTGTAGAATCTTTAGGCTTTTTTATATATAGGATCATGTCATCTGCAAACAGGGACAATTTGATTTCATCTTTTCCAATTCAATGCCGTTTATTTGTTTCTCTTGCCCGATTGCTCTGGCTAGTACTTCCAATACTATATTAAATAGGAGTGGTGAGAGTGGGCATCCTTGTCTTGTTCCAGTACTTAAGGGCAAAGCTTTCAGCTTTTCTCCATTCAGAATGATATTGGTGGTGGGTTTGTCATATAAGGCTTTTATTATGTTAAAATATTTTCCTTCTATACCTGATTTTGTGAGAGTCTTTATCATGAAGAGATGTTGAATTTTGTCAAATGTTTTACTGTTTCTATTGAAGCAATCATATTGTTTTTGTCCTTGATTTTGTTGACATGGTGTATCACGATTATTGCTTACATATGTTGAACCATCCTTGCATCCCTGGGATGAATCCCACTTGATCATGGTGTGTAATTTTTTTGATGTGTTGCTGTATTCTATTGGCTAATATTTTGTTGAGGGTTTTTCTGTCTACATTCATCAAAGACATTGGCCTATAGTTTTCTTTTTTTGTTGTATCTTTGTCTGGTTTTGGAATTAGGGTGATGCTGGCCTCATAGAATGAGTTTTACAGAATGGCCTCTGCTTCCATTTTTTTTGAATAGTTTGAAGAGAATTGGTATTAATTCCTCTTTAAAGGTTTGGTAGAATTCAGCAGTAAAGCCATTCATTCCTGGGCTTTTCTTTGTTGGGAGACCACTGATTACTGCTTCAATCTCATTGCTTGTTATTGGTCTGTTCACGTTTTCTATTTCTCCTTGGTTCAGTCTTGGTAGTTTGTATGTGTCCAGACATTTATCCATATCCTCCAGGCTTTCCAATTTGTTGGCATAGAGTTGTTTACAATAGTCTCTAATTATTCTTTGTATTTTTGTGGTACCAGTTGTAGTGTCCACTTTTTCATTTCTAATTTTTGTTATTTGGGTCTTCTCTCTTCTTTTTTTTTTTTTTTTTTTTCTTTTTTTTAGCTAGCCTAGCTAATGGTTTGTCTATTTTGTTTATTTTCTTAAAAAACCAATTTTTTCTTTCATTGATGTTTTTGTATCATTTTTTGTATTTCTATTTCATTTAGTTCTCCTCTGATCTTAATTACTTCTTTCCACCTGCTAATTTTGGGATTGGATTGCTCTTGTTTTTCTAGCTCTTTGAAGTATAACATTAGGTTATTTATTTGAAATCTTTGTATTCTTTTGATGTCAGCATTGATTTTAATAAACTTCCCTCTTGGTATTACTTTGGCAGTATCCCACAGGTTTTGGTATGATGTGTCTTTATTTTCATTAGTCTCAAGAAAGTTTTTGATTTCCTGTTTAATTTCTTCTTGGACCCATAGATTGTTCAGGACCATGTTATTTAATTTCCATGTGTTTGTATAGTTTCCAGAGTTTCACTTGTTATTGATTTCTAGTTTTAATTCGTTGTGGTCTGAGAAGTTACTTGAAATGATTTCAATTTTTAAAAATTTGTTGAGACTTGATTTGTGACCTAACATGTGGTCTATACTGGAGAATGTTCCGTGTGATGAGAAGAATGTATATTCTGTGGTTGTTGGATGAAATGTTCTGCAGATATCTACCAAGTCCAATTCATCTAAAGCGTGGTTTAAATCCTGTGTTTCTCTGTTGATTTGTTGCCTAGATGGTCTGTCCAATGTTGAGAGAGGGATGTTCAGGTTCCCAACTATTATTGCATTTGGACCTATCTCTTTCCTTAGGTCTAATAGTGTTTGCTTTATATATCTGGGTGCTCCAGTGTTGGGTGCATACATATTTATGATTGGTACGTCCTCTTGCTGGATAGATCCCTTTATCATTATATCGTGGCCTTCTTTGTCTCTTTTTATAGTTCTTGGTTTAAAGTGTATTTTATCTGTTACAAGAATAGCTACTCCTGCTCATTTTTTATTTCCATTCATGTAGTATATCTTTTTCCATCCCTTCACTCTTAATCTGTGTGTGTCTTTGAAGATGTGGTGAGTTTCTTGTAGACAGCATATATTTGGGTCTAGCTTTTTAATCCAATCAGCCAGTCTGTGCCTTTTAAGTGGGGGACTTAACTCATTTACATTTAGCATTGCTACTGAAAGGTTTTGTCTTACTCCTAGCATTTTATCAATTTTCATTTGGATGTTTTAAATCTCTTTTGTTTCTTTCTTTCCCTTTTATTGTTTTTCTTTGATGTTTGTTGGTTTTTGGAAGTGGTAAGATACAGTCTTTCTCTTTCTTGTTTGCATTTTTGTTCTATCGATGGGTTTTGTTCTTTCTTCTGTATTCATGGTAGTGTTTATTGTTTTTGGATCCTAGAGGTAGAACTCCCTGAGGATTTCTTATAGGGCTGATCGTGTGGTGGTGAACTCCCATAGTTTTTGTTTGTCTGGGAAATACACTATTTCTCCTTCATTTCTGAAGGATAGCCTTGCTGGGTATAGTATTCTTGGCTGGCAGTTTTTTTCTTTTAGTATTTCAAATATATCATCCCATTCTCTTCTGGTCTGTAGAGTTTCTGTTGAGAAGACTGCTGTTAGTCTGATGGGGACTCCCTTACAGGTTACTTGATGCTTTTCTCTTGCTGTTTTTAGAATTATCTCTGTCTTTGAGTTTTGCCAGCCTGACTATAACATGTCTCAGAGAGGACCTTTTTGGATTCAATCTGTTTGGGGATCTTTGAGCCTCTTGAATCTGAAGGTCTGTGTCTCTCCCTGTACCTGAGAAGTTTTCCACTTATTTTGAGTATATTGAGTATATTCTCAAAGTTGAGTATATTCTCAAAGACTTTTCCTTTCTCTTCCCCTTTAGGAATACCCATGATTCAGATGTTTGTGTGCTTAAGGTTGTCTGCTGTCTCTCTTAGATTTTCTTCATTTTTTAAAATTCTTTTTTCTTTCTTTTTATTTTTTATTTTTTAGTCTGCCTGAATTTAGTTCAAAAAGACTATCTTCAAAATCAGAAATTCTTTCTTCTGCTTGCTCTAGCCTGTAGCTTAAGGTCTCAGTTGTGTTTTTCATTTCATTGAATGATTCCTTCAGTTCCATGAGTCCTACTACATTATTTTTTAAAGTATTAACCTCTTTGTGAATTTCCTCCTTCATATCCTGGATAGTTTTTCTCAGTTCACTGTATTATCTAACAGCATCTTCTTGTATCTCATTGAGTTTCCTTAAGATTATTATTCGGAGTTCCTTTTCAGTCATTTCAAGGGTTTCTTGCTCTATGAGGTCTGGTTCTTGAGAGTTATTGTATTCCTTTGGCGGACTCATTTTCTTGATTTTTCATATTTCTAGTATCTCTATGGTTATGTCTGGCCGTCTAGTAGAGCAGTTGCTTCTTCTATCACTCTTTTTCCCTGGACTCTGCTTGTGACCCTCCATGTGTAAATTCAGTCGAATGGTCAGCAGTCTGCCTGCACAGTGGCAATGACTGCTGTGGCTGCTGCTATGGTAGCAGGTCACCCTTGTGGTTGTGGTGGTTGTGGGAGCAGCTTTTGTAGGGTGTACATATGGCAGTGATGGCTCTAGCAGCAGCAGGCTACTTGTATGATGATGGTGGCTGCCTGGCAGTGCTGGTGGTGGCAATGACTATAGCAGTGGTGGTTGAAGCTGCCCACTTGGCTGCAGTGTCCACAGCAGTGATCTGCACAGCTACAGAGCCTGCAGCAGCAGTGGGGTTACTTCACGTTGACGGCAGTGGCGTTGGCAGCTGCAACTTTCTCCTTGGTGTCTGCAGTGTCTTTGGTGGTGGTGGTGGGGTTACGTCATAGGGCTGGCAGCAGTGCCAGTAGCTGCAACTGCCTCCTTCATGTCTGTGCAGTCCACAGCAGTGGCAGCACAGATGGCTGCAACTGCCTCCCTTGATTTCATTCCTATTCCACTTTTTAAGTGGTCTATTCCAGTCTTTATACCACTATTAAGCACCTGCACAAGTACAGAATACAGAAAGCTAACCTAACCCTTCCTAGGGAACAAAGTCCTAGGTCTTTGAAAATAGAGAACTTAACATCTGTACTCAATCTCAAAGCTTTAAACAGCCTTTCAATTTCTATCTAAATATCTGGCTTTGAAAGCAAGCTCAATCTTGTTTAGTTCAAGGAGTATTACGGACTGAATTATGTCCACCAAAAATTCATATGTTGAGGCCCTAGAACCTCAGAGTGCGACTATGTTTGGAGGTGGGGCTTTTAAAGATGTGATTAAGTTAAAATAATACCATCGAGGCGGGGCCTACTACAATCTGACTTGTGTCTTTATAAGAGGAAATCTGAATCCACAAAAGAGACACCAGGGATGTGTGCACAAAAGACACCAGGGATGCGTTCACACAGAGAAAAGGCCATGTGAGGACACAGCAAGAAGACAGCCATCTGCAAGGCAAGGAGAGAGACCTCAGAAGAATCCAAACCTGACAGCACCTTGTTCTTGGACTTCCAGCCTCCAGAACCACAAGAAATAAATTTCTGTTGTTTAAACCACCCAGTCACAGTGGTGTTTTGTTATGAGAGCCATAGCAAACTAATATAAGGAGAAACCTCAATAATATTTCTTAATATCTCACATTATCACTTGTTAATCTCTCTCAACCTTCCTTTTAACAGAAATGGTGCACTCAGAGTTTCTGACCTTCAGTAAATAGAAGCCCAGGAAATAGTGAATAGAAAAGAAACCATGAGCCTCAAATTCACAAATTTAAAGAGAGCAAAGGTGTCTCTAATGGTTTGAGTGAAATAGATTGTGCTTCCACAGTATAGAAGTCAATAAAGTAATATGACAAGAGGAGATTTTTTAAAAAAAATTATATTTATAGTTTCACACTCCATCCCTGATCTTCTGAGACTGACCATTTAACAAATTATGTGTACCCATTCTGGGTCCAGAAAATGTCATCATTTTTCACCACTCCCAAAGAAAATGGTGCAACAAGAAGTAGCTGGCCTGCACTCACAGGCATCTGTGTGATGTAATATTTCACATTCCCAGTCCCAGACTATGTCTGTTGTAGAGTTGATCTATTATCTTAGTTTTCAAAGACAAATATTTCCTTAGAGCCATAATAACATATAGAAACTTGTTCTAAGAATAGTCATATGTGTATATGGTTTATGCATGTTATATGTATATATATATACACACACACATTTACACGTGTTATTTGAGGGTACTTCAAAACATTTGTGGAAACACAGAATTAAAAGATAATATGAATCCATGAACGTTTTGAAGTACCCTCGAATATGATCCATGTGTGCATGTGTAATATGTTAGTAGATCTGGAATGACCCAATCTGTTTGCTGGGTGATATGGATTGTGTCCCCAAGTTTTATGTATTAGTAGCTTGATCCCCACTGTGACTGACAAGAGGGTGGGAAATCCTAGTATGGTAATTGAAAGATGGGGCCTTGAAGAAGTGATTACATTCTGAGGGCCATGCCTAGTGAATGTATTAAAAATGGTGGTCATGGGTGTGGTTCTGAGAGCTTTTAAAGAAGAGCACATAAGAAGTTAGTCTGTCTCTGGGCCGGCCCGGTGGCGCACTGGATAGTGCGCCGCTTGGGAAGCGCGGCGGCGCTCCCGCCCGAGGGTTCGGATCACACGCACCCAAAAAAAGCTAGTAGGGAAACTTGCCAGAATTTGAACCCAGATCTGCCAAAACTCCAAAGTCAGACCATAATTGTGTCTCCCAGTGTGTAAATATCTATCAAATACTTTGTGCACATGTGTGAACATGCCAAACTTTGAATGATTTAAGTATAACCTGTATTTTAATACTTAGGACAGCATCATAAAATTAATTTCTAAATGAATATTGAAATTTATCCAGTTTCTATGTTTAGCAATTGGTGTTAATTTACCTCTCATAAGTGCTAGAAAGGTTCTACAATACCTCCTCTGCCATTTTCTGCAATGTGAGACCCCTGGGTTACGCTTGCCACCACCAAGGCCTTCACCAGCTGTGTTTCCTGGTCTTTGGACTTCCCATCCTCTGAAACTGTAAGCAATAAATTTCTTTTCCTTTATAAATCACCCAGTTCCAGGTATTTTGTTACAAGCAAATGGGAATCTACAAAAATCCTGACATCCACCTAAAACATTATACATATAAAAATGGATTTATGAACAAGGATCTTTATCACCTTATTTGTAATAAATGAAAAATGAATAAAACCTAAATGCTAAATATGGTATATTACTTGATGGGATATATGCAGCCATTAAAAATAGTGTTCATAAATAGTTTGTAATAACATGAAAATGCTTCCGTTAAAATGCTAACTGAAAAATCATGACACAAGCCTTTATATACAGAATGACTGAAATTGTATTAACACACATATCTACATGGAGAAAAGCTAGAAAGAAAATAAGCTATGATGGGATCAAAGTGAAAGATTAAATATATTATTCAGTCTTCCTCTGCACCACAAATCACTAGATACAAAAGATATTTTTTAAAAAGAAATGAAGAAAACAAATCAAAACAACACAGTAAAAAAAGCTTATAAAAATTATGAGCAATTCTTGAAAGATATATGGAGTTGCCTTGCAAGAGAAAATCACAGTCCAAAATGCCTTCAGGTAATTACAGTGGTAAAAGGTGGGAACAGCTGTAGGTTCTCCAATCTCAGAGGCAGCAGACATAGAGTAGGAGGTCCTGGGCAACTGTCAGAACAGAGGTACTTGCATTTGGAGGAGCAAGGCCATTTGGTATCTTCTCCAAACCCTGTCATTTTGCCAGGCACCTCATGACAAAAAGCATCAGCCCCTGGGAAGGTAACATCAAGCAGGCTAGAAGAAATCTAGATTAATACAATAAAAGAAAGGAAAGAAGAAAGATAAGCATGATAAAACTAAAAACACAAAAGAAGTTTTCAGGAGTAAGTCCAAATGTATATGGATGTTCACAGTAAATGTGAATGAGTTAAGTTCATATATTAAAAGATGAAGTCTCTCAAACTGAATCTTTTAAAAACCCAGCTAAACACAGTTCACAAGAGACACAGCTAGAAGAAAGGGCAAAGCAAGATGGAATACAAAGGAAAAGAAGAATGTCATGTCAGGCAAATATGAATAGAAAGAAAGCAAGAATGACAATATTATAGTTAGACAAAATATAATTGAAGACAAAAAACAAATGGAGAAAGATTAATAATTTATATTAATAAAAGATACATGAAACAAAAAGTATAATAGTCACTAACCCTAATATATTGAACACATATGCTTAAAATTGGCAAATCCACAAAATTAGAGGGTAACTGTAGCATGTATCTCTCTGAAATCAGCACTTTAATAGACAAAATATAAGAAAGACTATAATAAATTCAAAATAATAATTAACAAAGAAATCTCAGTAAGTTCCAAAGAACAGAAATCATGTGGGCCATCCATATTCACTGACCTGTGTGCAATAGAAATAGAAATTAACATAAAAGTGTAGACCCCCAAAATATCGTATACTTGGAAATTTTAAATCCCCTTGTAAAATAACTGTTAGAAGAGAAAATCAAAGCAGAAATCACTACTGAGAAATGAATGATATGAGCACTTTGCAGAAGAATAAAACCACATAGGATGTGATCAAAGCAATATATAGAGAATACAACAGTCTTTTAAACACATTTTTCAGGAAAGAAAGAACTGAAGATGATGAAATAAGATTTCTATTCAAGAAGTTAATAAAAGAAAAACACTAATAAACCCAAGTGAAAAGAATGAAAACATAAAAAGCAGAAATCATAAAACTGAAAACAAAGAAAATCAGTAAGAGAATGGAAAAGAACTATACCAAATTCTTCAGATGGTTTTCTTCTGGTCATGGGACTATAACTTAATTTTTTTCCTTAAATTTTACTGTTATTTATTTCCCAATTTTTCTATTAAAAAAAGCATACAGTGCATTTATTTTTTTAAATCTACTATTTTTATTTATTTATTTATTTATTTTTATTTTTATTTTTTTTGGTGGCCTGCTGAAAGTCTATTATTTTTAAATGCCCACTTTCCCGTTGGAGAAATGGCTGAGTCTAGGATTGGGACAGAGAAAATATAAGATGAGCCTGAACCATCTTGTAGTGCCAGAAAGTAAGCAATTCCTCAAACAAACAAACTAGAAAAACAAACAAACAAAGATGGAGGCATGGCAAAAGGGCACAGGAGCCAAACTGAAAGAGCTCCCAATGGCCAAACCTGGAACAATTTGTGCAAAAAAGTTGGTAACAAAGTATTAGGTTTTAATCTCAAGTATAAAGTAAACATATATGGGTCCATACTGGTACAAAAATGATTAAATAACTAAATGATGGAGAAGAAACCAATCTTCTTTACAGAGGAATTCCAAATACATGCAGACACTTTTCCTTGTAAGACGTAGAGCTCAGTCCCTCCTTCCCCTACTTTGAAGATGGGCTGGGCTTGCGTCTTACTTCCAAAGAATATAGAAAGGGGGAAATAGTAACTTCCCAGTGGAGAAAGCTGGCAGACACTTTTCTAACCAAGTTGTCAAGATTACCATAACCATGTGAGGCATGCCGATCGTGTATTCCCTGATGTGTCGAGAGGAGAAGGGCATTTCACCTCTATGGTATTTTTCCTAGAAACCCATCGCCCCAATCCAATCATGGCAACCCAAACTGAGGGACATTCTACAACGCCCTGACCAACACTCTTCAAAACTGTTAAAAACATGAAAAACAAGACTGAGAAAATGTCATGGATAGAAAACAAATAAGGATACATGAGGATTAAACACAATGTGGTATGCTGGATTGGATCCTGTAACACTACAAAGACATTAGTGGAAAAATTGGTGAAATATTAATAAAGTATATAGTTTTGCTATAATATTGTACCAGTATTAATTTCTTAGTTTTGATAAATGTACCAGTTTTTATATAAGATGCTAACATCAGGGGAAGCTGGGAGCTCTCTGTGTTATCTTTGCAACTTTTCTGTATATCTATAAAAAGTTTTGTGGGTTTTTTTAAAGTAACCATCTACATATGCCTCAGAAGATTTTCAAAGACTGTTTCTTAAACTTTGAGTGTAGAATTTGGCAATGATTATTAAACTCATAAATGGTAACCTGTTATTAAAATTTCACAACTTTAAATTGGATGTGCATTTAAAGCTTTTAGATAACTTGTGTGAAAATTGGGCTATTCTTAAATTTTATGAAATAATATGTCCAGTTTCATAGTAGAAACCTTTGGACACACTTCTGAGACAGCCGGATTCACAGGGAGGCTCTTCTGGGCCCGGGTGGAGCCTTCTCAGACCTCCCATCCCTAACGCTGTGGAGTCCTCCTGGCCTGCGAAGAGCAAGGCCCAGGGTCTCTGAGTGTGGGGAGAGCTCAACCCACTGGTATCCCTGGAAGTGGCTGATTCTTTCTACTCCAGTGGGGAATGGGGATTTGGGCTTTTATCTCTGGATACAAAAGAAATAAGGAGATTAGCACTTCCTCTGGTAAGGACTTGAGTGCAGGCCTTAAGACTCTCCCTGTCTACACTCTGGCACTCCTGGTGGTGACCAGTGCAGGCCACTGAACATTGGGTCCCCTGAGAGCCCATCTTAAGCCTCTGCAGAGCAGGGATTGTGCTGAGAAGAGGTATGTGACTCCCAGAGAGGATTCTGGCCTCTCCAATCTCTAAGCCCTCTGTCCCTAGGGGGACCCCTAGAGAAAATAGACATGCCTACCTAGAACCGATGGACTCGGATCTTTTCTCTGATTGCCGAACAGAAGCCTGGGGCTGCAGCAGTAGGGGAGCTGTGCTGATCACTCCTGAGTGTTCTGCTATATGACAGTTCCATCCCATTCCCTCTTGTCGTTCAGACACTCCCCTTAAGCTCACCTTGTCTCTTTCCCACCACACTCCCAAGCCCTTTGTTGAGTCATGAAAACATCTCAGCAAAATGTGGTGTCCTTAGTGCCACCTGTAGTATCCCTGAATAACCCCTCGTAAGGCAATATCCTGCCTCCAAAGCTTACCCAGCCAGGTTCCTGGTAACAAAAAGTCCTGGAAGCAGACAGGGGTTCTCATTCCCAGAGAGAGTACAGATCGAGGAGGTGTGGAGTGATGACTGCAGTAAGAGGAAGAGGACCTGGGACAGAGAGCAGACAGTCCATGGGCTGCAGGGGGCACGGGGGAGGGGGCGACGTGGCCTGGCACTTAGGAGGCCATCAGTATCTATTTGTTAAATAAATATTTATATATCACACGGAGAAGGGAGCAGTATGAATCCAAATGCCTCTTTATGCTGAGAGAGAGCCTTCAGGAGAGCAGAGTCACTGACTGGAATACTAGAGAGCTATGGCCACAGGGAAATATTCGGTAGGTTTTTACCAAATTCATCCTAGACCAAGCCACCAGCACCAGCTCTGACTCCTCTTGAGGAATGTTTGTCATGACACATTACATGTTTCTACCAGTGCCCTGTTGGTGTTTCTAGGATCTGTTTGGAAATTCTGCTCATTCTCTGTAGGTGTCCTAACCCCAAAAGAACTGTTATGTGACTTTAAGACACTCAAGAAATGCTTGTGAATTGACAGACTGACACTGAACAGTCGGGCTATGTACATTTTAGAAATGTGTTTATCTGTTCTTGGAAAGTGCCATCATCCTTATGTATGCCATGGACTTTCTCTATTTTGGAATATTTTGAATGCATGGAAAAGAACAGCATAATACAGCCAACAAGCACATTTAACAAATATTAGCATTTTACCCTATTTTCTCCAACTTTTATTAAGGAATAAAACATTAGAAAATGAATAGAATCCCCCTTTTGTGCTTCTTCCAGATCCCATTCGCCTCTCTCTGCACCTCCCCAGAGGTGGCCACTGTCCAGAAGTTGTGTGTATCCTTCTTGTCCATGTCTGTACATTTTTACTACATGTGCACTCAAATAATAGATATCATTTTGCTC
The DNA here is from genome assembly GCF_000696425.1 of Galeopterus variegatus. NCBI lineage: Eukaryota > Metazoa > Chordata > Mammalia > Dermoptera > Cynocephalidae > Galeopterus > Galeopterus variegatus. The sequence goes on from NW_007733481.1 coordinate 80,939, forward strand.
ACTTTTAAACTTTACCAAAAGTGGTATTGTCTCCTTGTACCTATCATTAAGCAACTTACTGGTTTTCAGCAACCTTAAGTTTTTGGAATTGAACCAGGACACATGCATCTCTAGTCTATCCTCTTGGACCACCATAGAATAGAGTCTTCTTGTTGTATGAATATATACAATTTACTTATCTGTATTCCTGTTGGTGGACATTTAGTTTGTTTTGGTTTTAATCTATTACACGTAACATTGCCATAAACATCCCGTGCACATCTCCTTGCACCACACGTGTGGGAGCTTTTCCCTAGAGTCTAGATCTGGAAGGAGGAAGCTGGGTAAAAGGGCACACGTGTCTTCATCTTCACTGTATATTACCAAATTTGTTTTCCAGAACCGTAGTACCAATTTATGCTCATTGCATCAGTGAGAGCTCTTGTTGCTCCGCATCATTCCTAATGCTTGGTTCTCTCAGAAAGTTTCGTTTCTGTCATTCAGATACTTGTGAAAGAGCATCTTGCTTTATTTTGCATCTTCCTGATTACCAGTGAGACTGATCCTCTTTACGTGTTTGATGGACACTCAAGGTTCCTCTTCTGGAAAGTGCCTGTTCATCCCCTGCTCATTTACTATTGGGTTGCTTGTCTGTGTCATATTGATTTTTAAGGGTGTTTACATATTCTGAACACTTCTCCTTTGTTGTAGACTTTGCTCATTTTATCTCTACTTTTTGCAGTCATCTTAGACCTCCAGCTTACCGCTCCTGAGTCCTTGAAGACTTTACATCTGGTTCATTGTCTCTTTTCAGTACTAGCCCTGTCTTAGTTATTAGTGACTTCAATATTCACAAACATGATCTTAGTCCCTTGACTCCCTAAATTCCAGTGATCCTCTTCACGGTCCCCCAAGCCACCTGCTTCCATGCCAGAGACTTTGCCATTTCTAATAATAGCATTCCCTCCCTCCATTACCTTGATGACAAGCATCTCGCTCTTTCACTGTCATCTCTTACCTTTTAGCACACTCCCTTCAGTAGCCTGGTTTTAATAATTCTTAAAACCTAGTGGAACCTGCTACCCATTAACCTGCCAATTTTCTACACCCCTCATCCCTTCATGCCCTCATGTCGTACATTATCTAGCTTAGAATCCACATTCTATCATGAAAGTCGCTTCTCTGAATGTGTAGTTGTTCCTTGCTCTTCTCTTCCTCCTTTGAAATTTTCTAGAAAAACTCCAACACTGAATATATATATAACTCTCCATTTACTCTGCAATAGCACATGATATTTGCTAGGGAAAAACACACAAGTATGGTGAAGGGTCTTTCTTTAAACTCATGACCACTAACCTGAGGAGGGTCTTTAGCGCTCTCCTTCAATCCTGCAACACTTCCCTGGTCGAGTCACTCTCTTATACTCTTATACACAATTATTTCATAACTTTTCCTCTTTCCTCAAACTTCAAATACCTCCCACTTCCTTGCTTTTAGCTGATGGCCTTGCTTCTTACTGCAATGAGAATATAAAACAATCTAAAAAGTTCACCAGTACCCTGCGTGTGTTCCAAATTCTCAGCTTTCCCTTCTGCCACAGTGGATAACCTGTCAATGCTCCCATGTAAAGCCAACACTTCCACTTTTTTCCTGGGTCCTGTTCCTTCTCACCTCCTCAAGGATGTTGTCCTTCACCAGATCATTCCCATCAGCATGCAAACACTGTATATTTCCCGTCTTAAAATAAATAAATAAATAAATAAACCTTAATCTTAATACATGCCCCCCTCAACTACCATCCCGTTTTCCTTCCTCCCTCTACAGAAAAGATCATCTGTATGTAGTTTCTCCACCTGCTCTTCTTCTATTCTTTCTTGAAACTACTCCAAACAGGCTTTCGTCACCACCACTCCCCTGAAACTATCATCAAGGTCACAGATAATCTCCACTTTGCTAAATCCAATGGCAAATGCTCAGTCCTCAGCTTAGCCTCTCAGCAGCACTTAACATAATCATTCCCTCCTTCTTGAAAAAACTTCTTCTTTTTGGTTCTCTTTAAATCTCCCCAAATGCTCCTTCTCATCTTTTTTACTGGTTCCTTCTTTTCCTTCACAACTGTAAAACAGGAGAACCTCAAGCTTAGTCCTCAGATGTTTCCACTATGAACACTAACTCACCGGGTGATGTCATCCAGACCCTCAGCTTTAGATGTCATCTGTAGACGGACCACTCTCAAAGTGATATCTCCAGCTTCCCCCTCCTGCCTGAACTCCAGACTCATTTACTTCTTTTTTACTGGTTCCTTCTTTTCCTTCACAACTGTAAAACAGGAGAACCTCAAGCTTAGTCCTCAGATGTTTCCACTATGAACACTAACTCACCAGGTGATGTCATCCAGACCCTCAGCTTTAGATGTCATCTGTAGACAGACCACTCTCAAAGTGATATCTCCAGCTTCCCCCTCCTGCCTGAACTCCAGACTCATTTACTATTCAGCTGCCTACTTGAGTATGATAAGCGTCTCTAACTTAATATGTTTAAAACCAAGCTCCTCATGCTCTCCTACAAGCCTGTTCCTCCCACAGAACTCACCATGCTTTTAGCAGGCATCACCATTAAATCGGTGTCTTAGGCCTTAGAGTCTTTGCACCTTGACTTCTCCCCTTCTCTCACACTCTGTGTCAGCAAATTGTATCTTCTCCACCTTCAAAGTATATCAGGGGGCTGGGTGGTTAGCTCAGTGGGTTAGAGTGAGGTGCTGATAGCACCAAGTTCTGGGGTTCAATCCCGGGACTGGCCAGCTGCTAAAAAAAAAAAAATAGCAAAAAAACCCAAAGTATATCAGAACACACCCACTTCTTACTTTCCCCACACTGTCACCCTTGCCTGGGCTATTGCAACAGCCATCTAACAGGGCCCCTGCCCCTTTCAGCCCTGTGCTGCTCCAACCTACCTTCTGCACGGGAGCCAGAGCCATCCTTATAAACTGCTAGTCCTGTCCTGTCACTCCTTAGCTCAAATCCTCCCACGGTTTCCCGTGCCCTTCAGACATCCTTGCCATAGCCTTCGAGACCTGTATACCCTGTCCCCTACTTCCTCTTTTACCTTGTCTTCCATCACTCTTTTGTCCCCACCCCAGCCACTCTGGCCTCCTTGTTGTTCCCCAAAGACCAAGTACACTCCTGCCTCGGCATCATTTGCCCCTGCAAATGTCTTCACCCCACTATCCACATGCCACACCCCCTTGGTTTCTTCAGCTGTCCCCTCAGGTGTTACCTTATCAGGAGGGCCTTCCTCACCCCCCCTACATAAAATCACAACCCCCCCCCACACACACACACACACAATCACTCTCTATCCCCTTACCCTGCCTTATTTTTCTCCATGGCACTGACCATCACTGATATATGTTTAGTTATTTACTGTGAATACAAGCCATCACTGGAGAAGGCTTTTATTCACTGCTATGTCCTCAATGCTAGGCCAGTGCTAGGTTTGTAACAGTATTTAAATAAGTATTTGTTGAATCAATGAACAAATTATCTTTCCTAAAAGTTTTACACTTTTTCATTTTTTATATTTAGTTCTTAATTCAACTTCAATTTATTTTTGTATATGGTTTGAAGTAATGATCTAATTTATTTTTATTTGGAAAACCAATCATGCCATTGCTGTTCATTGACTAGTCCTTTGTTTCCTCTAACGACTTGTAATAGCATTTCTGTCATTTCCCAAATTTTCATTTATGTGCAGGTCTGTCTCTGGG
>NW_007733481.1:85258-98254 GCF_000696425.1 Galeopterus variegatus
CCGGTCCAGTACGGGCGCGACACTGAGGGTTGCGATCCGTTGCCGGTCACGAAAAAAAGACAAAAAGGAAAAAAAAAGAAAGAAAGCAGAAGTTGTCAGATTAGACCCAAAACATGACCCAACTAATATGTTGTCTACCAGAAACTCACTTTAAATACAAAGATATAAATAGATTAAAAGTTAAAAGATGGAAAAAAATATGTCACACAAACACTAATCCAAAGAAAGCTGGAGGAGGTACATTAGTATCAAACAAAGTGGACTTCAGAACAAAGAATATTAGTAGGAATAAGGAGGAATATCACATAGAGAAAAAGAGATCAAATTATCAAAACAATGTAACTATCCTAAATGTGCATGCATCTGAAAACAGAGTTTCAAAATAGGTACAGTAAAAACTGATAGAATTGGAAGGAGAAATAGTTGAAGACTTTAACACTCCTCTTTTAGTAATTGATAGAATAACAGAAAATCAGTAAGGATGTGGAAGACCTGAATAATACTATCAACCAACTTGGCCTAACTGACATTTGTAGAACACTCCTCTCAATAAGAGAATACATGTCTTTTCCCAAGCACACATGGAATATTCATCATGGTAGATAATATCCTGGGCCATGAAACAAATCTCAACAAATTTAAAATAATTGAAATTATGCAAGTATGTTCTCTGGCCTCAACAGGATTAAAGTAGATGTAAACAACAAAGATATTTGGTAAATCCTTAAGTATCTGGAAATTAAGCAACACACTGCTAAGTGCTCATGCATCAAAAAGTAAATCACAAAGGAAATTAGAAAATATTTTCATTGAATGAAAACAAAAACACAATATATCAAAATTTGCAGGATGCAAATGAATTGAGCAGTTCTCTCTCTCTCCTCCAAAACAGTTTATATAAAAAATAGATAATCCATTTCTGGTTGGTAAAAGACATCTATAAAACCATCTCATCCTAGTGCTTTTATTGAGAGGGAACAGAAAGACAAAATTTGACTTACTATTGATTCTGCTTCTTTAATGATTTTTTATTTTCTCAGGTTTTCTTGATGCCAGTCTGTTTATTCTCCCATTATAGGGTTGCTCTCGCATTTGCTCTTTTTTTTTTTTTTTTCCTTTTTGTCTTTTTTCGTGTCTGGCAACAGATCGCAACCCTCAGTGTCGCGCCCGTACCGGACCAGGACCGGCTACAGGATCGCAACCCTCGGCGCTGCGTCCGCACCTCGCTCAGCCAGTGAGCGGCCAGTCTGTATGTGGGATCTGAACCCTCGGCCGCTGCGTCCGCACCTCGCTCAGCCAGTGAGCGGCCGGTCTGTATGTGGGATCTGAACCCTCGGCGGGAGCGCTGCCACACTTCCCAAGCGGCGCACTGTAGCAGTGCGCCACCGGGCCGGCCCCGCATTTGCTCTTTTAAGAAGGGACAGTGACAAGGGGCAGGGGGCCCTCCTCTGGAACACAAACACACACTGTGGACACAGCAATGCCCAAATGCCTCTCTAGGGGGTGATGGGAAAACTAGGGCACTTGCACCTTCTCTTGTTGATGCAGCCATGTGAGCGTTCCCTTTCCCAATAAAGTCTACTCCTTAACCCATTCTGTGCAACGTGGAATTCATCCTCAACCCTGACATACAATAGATGGGGACCAAGAATGAAACACCTCACCAAATCATATTTGTTTATTCTCCCTTCTCCTTGGTCAGTTTTTTCCCAGAGCTTTGTCTGTTTTATGAGTCATTTTTGAAGAACTAGCCTTTAGTTTTGCTGATCATCTCTATGTTTTTTTCCTTTCAATGGAGATGGGAGGATGGCGGTGGTGGGTTTGGTTGGGTGGTGTAATTGTTGTTGATGTGGTTGGTGGGTTGGTTTGTTTTCAGTCTCCCTCCCATTCCTTTCCACCAGCCTATCAGATCCCCTCACCAGTAGCAACCAATGTTGCCAGTTTTATATGTATCTTTCCAGAAAGATTTTGTGCAGGTATGAGCAAATATGTACATAAATACACACATTTATAAATGTACTTATGTAGTTTCAATCCTTTTTTACAAAACAGCGTCACACTGCACACTGTAATGCACATTGCTTTTTCACTCAATAATGTATATCTTGGGGATCATTATGAATCACTATATGCTGAGATCCCTCATTCTTTTTAATAATTACAAATAGTATTTGTATGTTATGGAGGTTTGCTATAATGTGATCAATCTTTTGCTTTTATATAAATAGTAGTGCAATTAATAGCAATTTTCAAACATCATTTTGCTCATGAGTACCTATAGGATAAATTGTGTCTTAGTCTTTTGGGGCTGCTGTAACAAAATACCATAGACTGGTATATAAACAACAGAAATTTATTTCTCACATTCTGGAGACTGGGAAATCCAAGATCAAAGTGTCAGCAGATTCAGTGTCAGGTGAGAGCCACTTTCTGGTTCATAGATGGTACCTTCTCACTATGTATTCCCATGGTGGAAAGGACACACAAGCTCCCTTGGGCCTATTTTATAAGGGCACTAACTCCATTCTTGACAGCTCTACTCTCATGACCTAATCATCTCCCCAAAGTCTCCACCTACTAATACCATCATCGCCTTGGGGGATACAATTTCAACATATAAATTTTAGGGGGACACAAGCATTCAGAATATAGCAAATAGGGAGAAGTGAAATTGGTAGATCAAAAGGCTTCTGTTATTTTATTAGAGATTGCCAAATTGTCCCCCATAAACATTGTACCAATTTCCACTGCTCCTAACAATGTATGAGAGGACCTGTTCTTTTGCACCTTAGACACTGGCTAGCTCAGTATGCAATCAATTTACTGAATCTTTACCAATCTGATCATTTAAAAATGATATCTCAGCATAGTTTAAAACTGCATTTCTTTCTTCACTAATGAGATTGCGCTTTTAAAAGTCTATTCAGGAGCCATTGTTTTTTTCTTTTCTGTGAAAATCTATTTATATTCCTTGCCTGTTTTTTTTCTAAAGGTTGTTATTTCTTTCTTATTAATTTGTAACGGTTCTCTATGCATTGAAAAAAATTAGCCCTTATTAAAGCATCAAAAATCAATAAAACAGCTAAATTCACTAACAAAAAGCCCTTAGTCTACAATATGAGTTGCAAATAATTTCCTCTAGTTTGTTATTTTATTTTAACTTCACTTATGCTTCATGAACTCTTCCCTGTATAATCACATACTTTTGCTTTTTGTTCCCATTAATTCTTTTTGTCTTAAATTTTATGTGATCTGATATTAATATTTCTTCTCCATCTTTGTTTAATGATTGCCCGGTGTACCTTTTTTCATCCTTTTACTTATAATCTTTGCAATCACTTTTTTCACTCAGTATCTTATAATCAGTATATGACTGGATTTTGTATGTCTTTATTTAATCCAACCTGATAGTCCTTTAATAGATGAGTCACCTGCTTCTCATTTGTTATGATTACTGATAAATTTGGATTCATTTCTACCATATATTATTATGTTTTTTGTTTACCCTCTATATTAGTTTACTAGGTCTGTGGTAAGAAATTACCACAAACTAAGTGGCTTAAAACTACAAAATGGTTTGTTTTTACAGTCCTGGAGGCCAGAAATCTGAAATTAATGTGGCAGGGCCATGTTCTCTCCAGAGACTCTAGGGGAGATTCCATTCCTTGCCTCATCCAGCTCCTGGTGGCTGTCGGCACTCCCAGGCTTGTGGCCGCATCACTCCATCTCTGCCTGCATCTTCTCATGGCCCTCTACTCCTCTCCCTGTGTGTCTCTCCTCTGTGTGGCTCTTATAAGGACACTTGTCATTGGATTTAAGGCCCATCCAGGTAACCCAGTATGTTCTCATCTCGGGATCCTCAATTACATGTGCGAAAACCTTTTCTGCAAATAAAATCACATTCACTAGTTTCAAGGATTAGGATGTGGACATTTCTTTTGGAGGGCCACCATTCAATCCACTATACATCATCTTTATTCCATATTATTTGGGGTTTTTTTCCTCTCTTTTCTTGACTAATGTCAGATTGATAAAGTTTTCTATGGTGCAATTTTTACTTCTGCTTGTTCAGAAGCTATGGATATTTACATTAATTTAGTAAGTGCTGTTACATTATAACATATGTGTTCATAAAATTTTCTAACAAAATACAAATTTTTCAGTATTTCTACTCTTTCATGAAAAATACAAAAACGTTAGCATACTTTCATGACCCACTGAATTACTTCCAGACCTATCTTCCTTGTTATTTTATCCAGAACAATGGTCTCCAAAATTTTCAAATACTCAATTAATAACTTTTGAGTACCCATCTGTAATATATGTGTATTCACTATTTACAAATAATAGACATACAACACGTATCAATATATTATGTAAATTATAAAATATATGCAAAGATATATAAATAAAGAAGGAGAATATGAAGATAAAAGTTTTAATACTTTCTTTCTGAATACCAAGAGAGCATTTTGTTAACCCTCTGTGGTGCATGTACCCATTTTGAATACCACTTGCTTAGAGATTTTATTTTACTGTTAAAAAAAACACACAAAACCTGGGCAGGCCCGTGGCTCAGTTGGGAGAGCGTGGTGATGATAACACCAAGTCAAGGGTTAAGATCCCTTTACCGGTCATCTTTTAAAAAAAGAAAACACACTCACACACACACACAAAATCCATTAACAAGGAATTTACTGTCAATTCTCATATTTACCAAAACATTTTACAGATTCAGTAATTACCAGTGCTTCTTACTGTCCACATCTTCCCTCTCATTTTGCCTTCATTCCGTAACTTAGTCTTCTAGATTCTCAGGTAGATATATTTTGAGCCTTTCATTCTATTTCTTTTCTTTATTGCCTCTCTGTGCTACAGAATCTTCTGTACTCTCTTCTAATTCACTTATTCTCTCTTTGACTTTTATTTGCAAGTATTTTTTTTTCCAATCCTACTTTCAGTGTAGCAGTATGTAGTGGATTGAATTAAGTCCCCCCAAAACTCAATGAAGCTTGACTTGTGCCCCAAGTTTTATGTGTTAGAAACTTAGCCCCGGGCCGGCCTGGTGGCGCACTGGATAGTGCGCCGCTTGGGAAGCGCGGCGGCGCTCCCGCCGAGGGTTCGGATCCCACATACAGACCGGTTCCCGCTCACTGGCTGAGCGAGGTGCGGGTGCAGCACCGAGGGTTGCGATCCCGTTGCCGGTCCCGGTCCAGTACGGGCACGACACTGAGGGTTGCGATCCATTGCCGGACACGAAAAAAGACAAAAAAAAAAAAAAAGAAAGGTGGAACCTTGAAGAGGTGATCGGATTGCAGGACCATGCCCTAGTAAATGGATTAAAAATGGCGGTCAGGGGTGTGGTTCTGAAGGCTTTAAAAGAAGACAGAGGAGAGTCTGTCTCTCTCTCTCTCTGCTTCCACCATCTTGCAATGTGAGACCCCTGGGTCACTCTCGCCACCACCAGATGGACTTTGGACTTCCCAGGCTGAGAAACTGTAAGCAATAAATGTCACTTTTCTTTATAAATTACCCAGTCTCAGGTATTCTGTTATAGCAACACAAAACGGACTAATACACAGTATACGAAATGATTAAGCTGACATCTGGGGCTTTGACCCTTTCTTTTTAAATCTACTTTTGCTAAGATGCATTTAATAAAAAAAAAAAAAAAAGCAGGGGAGACAAAATGCAAACCTATTTCCCTTGCCTCTTGGGCTTTTGGGATGTCATCACCTCCATTTGTTGGGTTTGTTTCCAACTGTTAATATAAAGCATTGAAAAAAAAAAGTGGGGAGAGTTTTGTTACTCATAGAAGCTCACAGCAAGAGGGTTTCAAAGTTGTCATGGATTTAGAGACCTTAAAGATGTGTTGAAGGTCTGGTATGTGTTTTCTTTTCCTTAATTTTTGGATCAAAAGTTTTTATACTTTATATTTTGGCTAACTCTTTTCATCTGAAGGATAGTGAGGATTTGTGTATGTGTGGTTTTGTGTTGTAACATTGCCAAATAGACCAGAGTTAGTAGAGGAGAAAATTTTTGTTTCACAAGGTTTTGGGAAATATTCTGGTCATTTGTCTCTTGCTTCATGTCTTTTCTTCTTTTTCTCTTTGTGCTCTACTTCCCTTTTCCCCTGAGATCAACATAATGAAGAACAGGAAGATTTTAAATTTCAATTGATAAATACTTATGTTTCATTTTATGAAACTTAAGTTACTTAAAATACTTGAGGTCTTTAATTTTGATATTAGCATATGTATTGTATGTCAGGGCCCCCCCCCCCCACACACGTTTGCTTACCCTTGACCCAAAGAGTAGCAGTAGATCTTCATTTGTGCTAAAGAAGCAAACAAGTAAATATAGTATACTAACCTCTACACAAGTGCCAGCCCTCCACTGGGAGTTACCAGAGCTGATCTCTCTTTCTTAGGATTTGCTGACACACAAATTGATATTTTTTGCTGTCCCCATCTGTTGCCATCTGCCTCTTTCCCAGCGCCAGAGACTGTCAAGTGGCTCATTCTCTCAAGGGTGAAAGTCTTTGGGGCCCATATCTACATAGTTAGGTATATGAGGGTACTTCAAAAAGTTCATGGAAAGATTCATATTTTTTAATTCTATTTTTCTACAGACTTTTTGAAGTACCCTCATATGACTCTTACATTGGAAAAATAGAAGTTACTTGCCTCTAATGTTGGTTTTCCATGTACATTTAATCTTCCATATCTTCTGCTTGAACAAGAATAGATACTTCAGTCTCTCTGGGCCTTTTCAATCTCCCTATGCAGTGACTGAGTCCATATACTCAGGAAGACAAAACTTGCAGATGCCTGCCCTCTGAGATTTAAACCAGTAAAAATAAATCTTTAATGGATGAGAGTAGCTACCAAAAAAATTCACCTTAGGGAACAGATCAAAGTAAGAAGAAACAAGTCGATGCCAAACTTCAATCAAGATGTCTAGAGTGAAGTCACATGAAGGCATAATTGCTGAGAGTGATTTGGATTTAAAAATGTTTATATTCTTTGATGCAGTTATTCTAGTTTTGGGAATGTATACTAGGGGCATAATACTAAATACCTAAAGAGGTTTGTGCATAAATATACTCACCATAAAATGATTTACACTCGTAAAAATGAAGGTTGATCTAAATATCCAACACTATTGAAATGGCCAGAAAAATGGAACCCCCATATGATGGAGATTATAAAACACACACACAAATGAAGAGTTTGCTATTGTTAAACAACGTTATGTGTAGAAAGGGAACATGCAAATTGCATTAGGAATTCCAATCAATGTGTTGTACTGAAGCATGGTTACTCTCCTGATTATAAAACACACACACAAATGAAGAGTTTGCTATTGTTAAACAACGTTATGTGTAGAAAGGCAACATGCAAATTGCATTAGGAATTCCAATCAATGTGTTGTACTGAAGCATGGTTACTCTCCTGCTACAAATACACAGAGATGCTGAATAACGTATAATAACATTTAAAATATATATAATTGAGGAAGGAAATGAAAGAAATTAATAAAAGGAAATTTTATTATAAAATAATTGGACTATAATAAGTCATAGGAAATTCTCCAGTCCCAGAAAGAAATAGGTTGCAAGTGACACCACCCAAAGCCAGCATGGTAAGAGATGAAACTAGGACAGTCAGTGGAGGGTTGGACCTGCAGATAGGCCCTTAGGGTCTAGGGACTAGGATTTTAATATCAACACGGGGATAGAGATGAGGCCTCAGGTCCAGGAAAGGCAGGGACCTTGTCATGCTTGATTCCCTCTAAAACAGAGGCTGAGCCAAGGACAAAAGAGCTGAAGATTTACCTGGTGTATTAGTCAGGGTTCTCCAAAGAAGCAGAAACACTAGGATGTATGTTTATATAGAAAGAGATTTATTTTAGGGAGCTGGCTCATGCAATTATGGAGGCTGGCAAGTCCAAAATCTGCAGGGTGGCCAGCGGGAGGAGACCCAGAGAAGAGTCGCTGCAGTTCAAGTCTGAAAACAGTCTGCTGCAGGATTCCCTCTTGCTTGGGGGAGGTCAGTCTTTTGTTCCATTCAGGACTTCGGTTGATTAGATTGAATGTGGATCTACCCACATTTTGGAGGGTAATCTGCTTTAATCAAAGTCCACGGTTGTAAATATTAATCTCACCCTAAAACATCCAGAATAACATTTAACCACATATCTGGGCACTGTGGTCCCAGCAAGCAAACACATAAGATTAATCATCACACATGGGGAATGCAGAGGGCAGAGAGGACTGGGAAAGAGGAAGTGAAGCAGAGGAAGGAGAAGGAAATGTGGACTGGCACACTGCCATTTGGGCTGGCCCTGGGTGACGAGCCTCAGGGACCACGGCAGTTTACTCACAGCAAGCATGTGTTGGACACACGGTCCTCCTGCAAACAGGCTGCAAAGAGAAATAAGGCTTTGGTGTAGGCCGTGGAGGGAGGAAGAAGGGGATTTTATCTGCCTTCCATCTTCTGTTTCCCACTGGTGAAAGCTCAGCCACAGGGAGTTAACTCTCCAGCACCTCTGGGTGTTGTCAGGTGGCCCTTCCACAGTGAGAATCATTGTGGTGTCTCATCCAAGCCTGGAAGTGGTGGGAGGAGCCAGAAACTCCTGGTTCGTGGGTGTTCATCCCAGCTGCAGGACGGTGGTCAAGGTGAAGGACCCCTGCTCCCAGAGAAAGTGGTGGTCAGCCCTGCTAGTGCCAGCAGAGTCCAGGGACTGTCAGTGCTGAGGAAATCTGAGATTTGAATCAAATACAACCCACCCCTCACGCCACTGAGATCCTCTCATTCTCTCACATTATATTGACACCCATACTACATATAGGAATTCTGGTTTTATTTGTTTGTTTTGTTTTGTTTTTGTCAGTACAAGTCACCCTCACTCCTTCCCTAAGAGGGAGGTACAGGTCCAGTCAGTCACTGAGCCCCCTAAGGGGGATTCAGGCATCAGGGCCAGTGAAACGAGAGTCTTTGCGATTGCTCCTGGTCCCAGTCATAACTGATATTCATCATTGCTCTCCTGCACCCTCCATTCTACATTTCTCCTCCCAAAATTTAGTCTGGTCCAGGGTGATCACCTAGTGAAGTAACCCAGAACTTCAGGCCCCTTATTTTCCCTGCCTTTGGTGAGTTTCTGTAATACCCATTGATGGTTATTACAGGACATAGAAGTATTAAGGGACATCCAGATAAATGCCCTGAGTTCTGGAAATTCTCTTTACGAACCCCTCATACAGAATCAACCCTAGTTCCTCATACTAATCAGAATTAATCACCCAATCAGTACAATAAGTCCTTGCTTTGCTTCCTGGTCCAGTGTGGTCAGGTGGAAAGTGGCCAGATGATATCTAGCACTCCTGGTTTGGGGAACCCAGCTCCTTACTAAAATCACACTCCTGGCAGTTGACCTTTTGCACACAGCTACCTCCTCTGTGTTCCAGTAGCTGCTCCCTGCCCTTGTCCTTTGTGGTAGGCAGAATAATGGGTCCCAAAGATGTCCACATCCTAATTCCCAGAAAGTATGAATATGTCTGGTTATATAGCAAGGGGAGAATTAAGGTTACAGGTAGAATTAAGGTTACTAATCATCTGCCTTCAAAATAAAGAGATGATCCTGAATTATCTGGGCAGGGCCAGTGTAATCACGAGGGTCCTTTAAATGTGGAAGAGGGAAACAGAAGTCAGAACCAGAGAGATGGCATCATAAGAAAGACGCAGCCAGCCATTGCTGGCTTTGAAGATGGAAAGGAAGCATGCACCAAAGAATGCAGAAAGCCCCTGGAAGCCAGAAAAGGTGAGGAAATTATTCTCTCCTAGAGTCTCCAAGGAACACAGTCCTCTGAACACCCTGATTTTGGCTCAATGAGACCATTTGAGACTTCTGACCTCCAGAATTGTAGGATAATAAATTTTTGTTCTTTTAAGCTGCAAAATTTGTGATAATTTGTTACAGTACTGATAGGAAACTCATACACCCCTTCAGACTTAGGGGTGACAATGGTTCCCACTATTGTAGGCCCCAGGCACTGCCCCATCCCTGCTTGGTTTCCTAAACCCCACCCATACCTTTGAGGGGAGTTTAATAAAAAGACTATTTATAATTACCCAGTTTGAGTTGTTACCCATTTCCTGCTGGGACCCTAAACTGGGACAGAGCCCAAAGCATCATTGCCAGGATTTGAGTATCCTCAGCCACAGGAAGGAAGAGATGCTTGTCTAAAGACTTAGAGGGACAGCTAAGTTCTTGCTGAGGTGTCTGAAAGGCACCATTGAAGATCAGGGGTTTTAGGTGGCCAGCAAGCCTAAGAGGAGATTCATTTGCCCCTCTCCTTCCAGTCTGCCTCCTCCTCACCTCCCTTCTGTAGTCCCAGGGAAAGAACCCTGGACTAGAAATTGGGAATTCTGGTTTATAATGTGGTCTCTGCCATTGAGTATCTTTCGGAAGAGCAGGTAATTTCTGAGTCATGATTGCCTCATCTGTTAAAAGGTGGGCTTGGAATAACAGTCCCTCAGCAAGCTATTCCATCTCTGACATTATTGATCTATATAATTTCATATTACCGTGTATACCCTATCCTCTCCCTATGTGACCCACAGGACTGCAGGGTTCTTTGACAAAGTCCTCTTGGCTACATTAGTTAGTCTATTCTCTACAACAGCATAAAGCTGATAGTTTAGAGAACAAGACATTGATTGTTTTCATATTTAACAATCCCAGGGCAATTCTAGGTGAGGAGGGTTGGGTTGAGGATGGGGGTGAGAATTCTGCTCCATACAGTCACTTGGGTGCCCAGATGGATGGCAACTCTGCCATCTGCAACATGTGGCTTTTCGGATTGATGTGGTTGCTTCTATCCCAGTCAGCCAGAGGAGGAGAAAGAGCATGGAGAAGCACCCGTAGGATTTCTTATGGGCTAGGACTGGAGGTAGCATACATCACTTCTGCTCTCATTCCATTGTTTAGAACTCAGTCACATGGACAGAGCTAAATGCAAGGGAGATAACATGGCTTGGAGCCTAGAAAAGAATTAGTGGATTTTGGTGAACAGTTAGGTGTCTCTGCCATGGAAGCTCGCACTGAGTTCCTTCATCTCTCAACCCAAACTCCTTTGAAGGGCCCAGGAAGCCTAACACACCGGCCCCTGCATCCATCTCTGATGTCCATGAATCTCCCCAGTCTCACAGGACTTCCTTCAGTCCCTGAATCCTGCCAAGCCTCACATCTGCTCTTCCTTCTACCTGGACCACTTTGCTCACCAGGGCCAGCTCTTTCTCACCACTCGGGTCTCAGCTATCATGTTACCTCTCACAGACCTTTTCCTGGCCAGTGTATGTAATATTGTCCCCATCTCCCAGACTATTCTATGACGTGGCCCTGTTGAGAGTTTCCTTGCTCACCAGGGCCAGCTCTTTCTCACCACTCGGGTCTCAGCTATCATGTTACCTCTCACAGACCTTTTCCTGGCCCTTGTATGTAATATTGTCCCCATCTCCCAGACTATTCTATGACGTGGCCCTGTTGAGAGTTTCCAGAATTGAAGGCCAATGCCAAATCTCAAGCAAAGTAATTAAAGATGAATCCTCACCCTGGCTGGAGACATCATATATCAAAGAGAAAGAATGACTTGAAAGAACTTCAAAGGTATTAGTTCAGCAAGAAAGAATATGAACCGTAAAGGAGGAATGGGAAGAAAGAAGCAGTAGTGAGCCAAGAGAGCAACAGAACGTGTTGACAAATCTAATCATCGACAGATGGTAAATCATGACTACTGAGAGGTTAAACGCATGGTGGAATAAAATACCAGACAACTGTAGTATGGAAGTTAGCAGGAAATTGCAGAGGGAAGTTAAGGCGTTCTGTGTCTTTAGTGGAGGGAAGGGATCACCATTTTAATTAACTTCTGATTTCGATAGAAAAGTAAAGTTAGGTATGCATGCTAAAAATAAGTTTCATCTAACCACAAAAAAGGTAGAAATAGAATGTATTACTTCTAAACAAACCAATAGAAGCTCCAAGAAAGCTTCATTAATCTAAAAGAAGGCAAAAAAGAGGGGAAAAAGAGAAGCACAGAAGAAAATCTTCGTAAAGTGGAAATAAGTCCAAATACATCAGAAATTGTTAAGAATGCAAACAAATTGAACTCACTCGTTTAAAAATGGGGTATCTCAAGTCAAACTTTTTAATCTAGCTAAATGCTGCTTAGAAGAGACACACCTTAAATAAAGTGATCCCAAAAACTCATTTACTCTCATGGCTTCACCCAGTGATCTCCGTGGGATTTATTCCCTGTGCTGAAACCACACCATTGTCAGTCCTGGCAGCGACAGGTTAGTGGTAACAAGCCCCCTGTCAGTGGATGTCAGGGCAGCAAGAATGACCCATAAAGTGGGTGTGAGTCAGGTCAGAGATTCTTTCTTTTCTGACCAGAAAGACTTGAAAGAATTACAGCGGGTGGCCTATGAAGAAGATGACCATCACTGCTGAAACTCTGTCTCCAGCAGCTGGGAGAAAATTTAACAGAGTGGTTAGGAAGTGAGCTCGTCTGGGTATGACCTTCCTCCCTAGTTTTAAGAACAACCTTAACAAGTTACTTATCTTAGAATAAAGGTAGTGATGCCACCTCTCCAAGTTTCGGGGGAAGCTGAATTAATGTCAGTGTCTAGATGTGGTAAGCTGTGGGTAAATAGCCGCTGTCATTAATTACTACATAAAGACCTACACAACACAGTACTTCTCCTCCCAGGGATGCGTACCTCAGGGGCCACCTCAGCCAGGGTCCTGATCCTCAGCCTTGATGGTCCAAACGCTAATTCACACAAACCAAATACAAAAAAATTTATGGGCAAACCCAAACATAATTCATCTGAAGTAAGTATAAATGCCAAGCAGACAGTTTCTCCCCAGACTCAAAAAGAAATTTTCCTTTCCCTAACCCCTCTCTTCTCCTGGGGGATCAGGACCACTGAT
>NW_007733481.1:98951-102461 GCF_000696425.1 Galeopterus variegatus
AAACGCTAATTCACACAAACCAAATACAAAAAAATTTATGGGCAAACCCAAACATAATTCACCTGAAGTAAGTATAAATGCCAAGCAGACAGTTTCTCCCCAGATTCAAAAAGAAATTTTCCTTTCCCTAACCCCTCTCTTCTCCTGGGGGATCAGGACCACTGATTTATTGGTTCCTTGAAGGCCCTCTGCGTGGGGCAGGGTGAATCCTCCGTACTTGTGTTTTCGGTATCTTCCGCATGGAAGCCTCTCCACAGACAGGAAGACGGGCACCCTCCGCCCCAGCTGGAAGCATTCCGCCCCCACCTTATCCCCATTTCTTCACACTGACCACTGCCAATAGGGCTCCTCGTGCTTGTGACACACATCAGTGGGGAGCAACAGTTAGGAGGACCCCTGCTTGAGCCTAATCCCTATTAGGGTTCAGTTGTGTCTGGGCATTCCTGGCCACCCAGGGCCGTCTCTTATGAGGGATTCTATTGTAAGGGCAGAAAAGAGCACTGGGCACTATGGGAGGATATTAGGGACACAGAGCAGGGTCTGTCTGTACGATTTAGCCTATGACCTCTGGGAGACACAGAGGCAGACTTCACTATGTACTTATACCCAGTGACCAAGTGCCGCACTCAAAACCCTGGAGGAATTCTCTCCCATGGAATACAATTCTGGGGCACGAGTCCAGGAGACACAGCTTACATTGACAGCTAAGAGGACATGCAGGATGACAGTCGGTGTGGTAGCCGGTCCAAGATGGTCCCAATGGTCCCTGTTTTTTGGTAGTCACACCTTTGTCCCATGCCACTTTGTACCATAGTTGATCCATGTGACCAACAGCACATGGCAGGTGTGATGGCATGTCACTTCCAAGCCTAGGTCATAAAAGAGATCAGAGCATCTTGCTCTCTTGGATCACCCACTCTGTGGAAAGCCAGCGGTCATGTCTTGAGCAGCCATATGGAGAATCCTACTTGGTGAGGAACTAAGGTCTCCTGATAACAGCCAGAGAGAAACTGAGTCTCAGCCATGTGAGTGATCCTTCTTGGAGGTGGATCCTCCAGCCCCAGACAAGCCTCCAGATCACTGCTGCCTTACAGAGACCCTGAACCAGAACTACCCACTAAGCCAGTCCTGGATTCCTGACTCTCAGAAATTGTATGAGAAAATAAATGTATGTTGTCTTCAGCCACTGCAGCAATAGATAACTAATAAAATGACATTCGTTTCGCACAGTCCTAAATAAATGGAGTTTAATGTAGTTAAATCCTACTATGTAAATGCAGATAAAACTTTAAATGTATGTTATGAAAGTAACTGTTTAATAATACTAAGCTATATTCTGTATCATGGTGAAGGAAAGTATATTTCCCAAGAGATATATTAAGATGATTTATGAGATTTCCTTGGAGAGCACTGACACTTTCTCACTCCCTTACCTCCAGGGAGAGGATAGAGAGCTACTTTCCAACATAAACCTATTGAGAGGGTGCTTCCAGGGCACACTGGGAGAGCTGTGTGTTCTCTGCAGTTGGGGAGAGGGAATCGTAGACTCCTGCCTAACTCAGCCCTGAGAAAGCTGAAGCTGCCTGTGGCCACAGGACAGACAACATGCATTGCCAGGGTTTGCTGGAGAGTTGACGATTTTCTGTGGGACAAGTGTCCGCCACTCAGCAGAGGGGAAGCCAGGCTGGAGCTACATGAAGAAAGAATGGGGTCCAATTGTTGATGTATTGTGAACCACCAGACCGGAGCTGGGGGCAAGGGGTGCGGCAGCCAGAGAAACAGAACCCATTGTCCATGTTGCAGATCATGTGCTCTGACGAACCCAAAAAACATCACAAGAGAAAGAGTCTGTTTTAGACATCTGCCAGGCTGAGACAGCAATTCAAGGAAGAACTGTCCTGTCCCCTGACCACCTCTCTTCAACCATGGTCAGAGGTGAGATGAGCGCAGAAGGAGCAGAAGCCACTGCAACCTCCTTCCTAGATCTCTCAACACTGGCCCTGACTGGGGAGGAGCAGGGGGAGAGGGGGGAGGAGGGAGAGGAGAAGAAGGCGAGGAATGAAAAGGGGTGGAGGAGAGGGAGGGGCTGGGGAAGAGAGAGGAGGGAGTCTTACCTATGGAGGAAGTGTGAAGTGCTGATTATTATCTTGGCCAGACATTTCTTCAAGTTTTTTATTGTGAGGGTTTTTGAGCATATAGGAAGGTGTCCATCACTTAGATTTAATGATAGTTAATGCTTTGCGTATTGGCACCATCTTTTTTTTTGCCAAAGTGTTTGGGGTAGATTGCAGACATGTGGCGTTTCACATTTCTGAATACTTCAGACTGCCTCTTCAGAAAACAGAGATGTTTTCCTTTCCCTGCATGCCACAGCAACACTGTGGGATTAACTGTGATTCCTTGGAGTCCCCCTGGTGCCTGATACACATATGGTTTCCCTAACTGTCTCCAAGATGTCTTTTTATATATTTATAGTCGGATTGTTTATGCCCAGAAAGAGAATTCTGAATTGAGGCTGTTATTTATAACTTAAAGTGACTCAAGACTGTTCCCAAAGTATGAGCAGAGGAATTCCCACTCAGGAGTAGAGGAATTTTGTAAATAATTTTGTAAATAAATCTGAAAGAGATGACAGAAAACAAGGAGGAAGTGTGTATTTTCATAATTTCAAAAAAAAGAGAGGTTTGTTTTGTGAAGGTGACAGCCACTGCTGCAAAGATGCTCTAATAAGTTTATTCACGTCTTTGTAACCCAGATGTTTAAAAACTGCACAGGAATCTCATACATTGCTGATGTGCATACATATTGGTGCAAACTTTATGCAGGGTGCTGTGGCCATATCTATCAAAATTTTGAAGGCAAACACTCTTTGATCCAACAATCCCTTCCCTAGGAATTTATTCTGTACACACCCTTGCCATGTGAAATGACTTAGTAAAAGGATATGCCTTGCAGCATTGTTTGTAATAGCAGAAGATTGGAAATAATCTTAAAATTCCATCAGAGAGGGACTAGTTAAATATATGGTGGTATATACTACTATACATGTGAAATATATATATATAAATACATGCATTATATATGTGGTGTCTTAGTCAGCTCAGGCTGCCATAACACAATATCATGGACTGGGTTGCTTAAACAAAAGACATTTATTTCTCACAGTTCTGGAGACTGACAAGTCCAAGATCAAGGTGCCTGCTGATGGGGTTCCTGGTGAGGGCTTGCTTCCTGGTTTGCAGAACTTCTGGCTGTGTCCTTGCATGGCAGATAGAGAGAGCGAGCTCTCAGGTGTCTCCTCGTATAGGGTGTCTCTTCTTATATTCCTAATCCTAGGCTCTACCCTTATGACCTCATTTAACCTTAATGACTCCCTTATTCCAAATACAGTCACATTGGGCATTATGACTTCAACACATAAATTACAGGGGGGGCGGGGAGACAATTTAGTCTACAACGTGTGGCATAGTATTCCACAACAGGAATACAATAGAACACTCTAAGCCAACA
>NW_007733481.1:102532-104566 GCF_000696425.1 Galeopterus variegatus
ATATATATATATAAATACATGCATTATATATGTGGTGTCTTAGTCAGCTCAGGCTGCCATAACACAATATCATGGACTGGGTTGCTTAAACAAAAGACATTTATTTCTCACAGTTCTGGAGACTGACAAGTCCAAGATCAAGGTGCCTGCTGATGGGGTTCCTGGTGAGGGCTTGCTTCCTGGTTTGCAGAACTTCTGGCTGTGTCCTTGCATGGCAGATAGAGAGAGCGAGCTCTCAGGTGTCTCCTCGTATAGGGTGTCTCTTCTTATATTCCTAATCCTAGGCTCTACCCTTATGACCTCATTTAACCTTAATGACTCCCTTATTCCAAATACAGTCACATTGGGCATTATGACTTCAACACATAAATTACAGGGGGGGCGGGGAGACAATTTAGTCTACAACGTGTGGCATAGTATTCCACAACAGGAATACAATAGAACACTCTAAGCCAACAGAAATAATGATGCTGTATGCACAGATAGACTGTTAAATGGAAAACAGCAAAGTGCAGAACAAGGTGCTGAGTACATGGGCTGGTACCCACCACTTGCCCTCCTTATCCATGCTCCACCCTTCCCCCACCCCCTGCTCTCTGTCCCGAGAGTGACCTCTGTAAACTACATCAACAGACGGTCTTGTCTGGCTCGGGTTGGGTTCCGCCCATGAGGTGTGCAGCAAGAGAAGAGAGGAAGGGAGGAGAGTAAGAGGGGTACTTATGCCCCTGCCTCCTCCCTGGGATGCCCCTCGGCTGGCTGTGCTGCTCACACTAAGTCGCCGTGCCATCTCACCAAACTACTGCTGGCCCTGGTAACTGCACTGTCCCTGTGCTTTTCCTATACCCTGCCCACACCATTGTAGTCAGTCCATTTATTAAACTCCACTCAAATGACTCACTATGTGTGTGCCATCCGTTTTCTGTCAGGACTCTGGCTGCTACAGTATGTTAGCATTTGTATAAAAAACAAAACAAAACAAAACTGGTGAGTATGAGTGGAGGGTGGAGTACAGGCACTTATTTCTTGTGCAATTTTCTAGAGATATTTGCACAAGAAATAAGTTCCTGTACCCCACCCTCCACACATACTCACCAGTTTTGTTTTTTTTTCCTCTAGAAAATTGCACAAGAAACTGATAACAGTGATTGCCTCAAGGGAAAGAAACTGGGTGACTAGGGGGGGCGGGGGAAGAGGGAAGGAGCATTTATGTTTTGTTATATTTTGTTCCTTTTGAATTTTGTAGTATATGCATGTATTATTTATTCAAAAATGTTTTAAATTTTTTAAATAAAAAATAAAATCTGCAGAGCGGCTTGGTGCCAGGAGGCTTCACAGGCAGCTGTCCCTGCAGCAGCCAGTCCCTCCCACCAGGAGCCACCGCCTTTCCTGGTAGACATTCCTAGCTGCCAACTAAACAAAAGCAAACAAACAGGAGCATAATGAACAGGCTTCTTCCACTCTATACTGCACAGACCAGAGGTACAATATTCTGAAAAAAAATGGTGCATTAACTCTTCAACCATCTTCTAAAGGCAGTAATTTCACAAGCACTACCAGCCTGTGTGTTGACCACACCTCTGTCCCTCCTCTGGTGGAGGTCAGAGTGACCATGACTGGGACAGAGCCTGCTCAGGGTTGTCACTTAGGCCCACCCTCTAAGCCCTCTCTGACATCCTTTCACCCTGGAGACTCAAAACTAGTTCTGGCCTGGTTGAGTCTCAGTGACATGGGAGGGGGTCTGGCTTGAGACCCCACAGAAAGGCCCTGCACACCTTCACTGGCCTTGGCTCTCTCTGCTCCTCACCCATGGCCCACCCATTATTTAGCAGCATCTCTGTTTTTATCATGCTCACTATACTGCAGTCTTCTTCGTTTTCATCTCATTATTGTTGGCGGGGTCATCTGGAGGCCTCGTCGCCTGGGAGACAGGGAGGGAGGTGGCACACTCAGGCTTGGCTAATTCATCACCCGACGATACACTGTAGGGTCTCTCTCCTCTGGTTGCAGGGTGACCACCAGAGCCCATTGGTCCTT
>NW_007733481.1:105160-106921 GCF_000696425.1 Galeopterus variegatus
GCCCACCCATTATTTAGCAGCATCTCTGTTTTTATCATGCTCACTATACTGCAGTCTTCTTTGTTTTCATCTCATTATTGTTGGCGGGGTCATCTGGAGGCCTCGTCGCCTGGGAGACAGGGAGGGAGATGGCACACTCAGGCTTGGCTAATTCATCACCCGATGATACACTGTAGGGTCTCTCTCCTCTGGTTGCAGGGTGACCACCAGAGCCCATTGGTCCTTCTGGCTCTTCCTCCTTCCAGAAGTGTCTGGTTTAATCACAGTTCCCTGCATCAACCCTCCCCTGCTTAAACAGAAAGCAAGAAACATATCTATATTTTATAGAC
Organism: Galeopterus variegatus; assembly: GCF_000696425.1. Classification (NCBI taxonomy): domain Eukaryota; kingdom Metazoa; phylum Chordata; class Mammalia; order Dermoptera; family Cynocephalidae; genus Galeopterus; species Galeopterus variegatus. The sequence goes on from NW_007733481.1 coordinate 105,490, forward strand.
AGATATATAATTGATACAGAAACAGAACATCCATACAAATCCTTTGTGTGAATCTTCCAGGGGAGAATAATGTCTAGATGTAACTGCAGTGTTGGAAGCATGTGGAACAGAATCACTCCTGCCCTAAAGAACATGTGTTGCTGGTACTTCCCCAGCTAGTGGTATGAGGGCTATGGCTAGAATAAACTCCTCAAGATATATTTGCATAAAAGTCCCCAGCACTGTTGCCCCAGACTCACTGCAGCAACTTGAAACTGGTTAGGGTCTCGAGGAGGTGGCCACAGGGGAGTGGGCAAGTGTATTAGTCCGTTTCTGTTGCTTCAAATAAAATACTTGGAATTGGGTAATTTGTAAAGAAAACGAAATTTATTTCTTATAGTTTCTGAGGCTGGGAAGTCCAAAGTCTATCCGGTGGTGGTGACAGTGACTCAAAGGTGTCACATTGCAAGATGGTGGATGCAGAGAAAACAGAGAGAGAGAGAGACTCTTCTCTTCTTTTAAAGCCCTGAGAACCACATCCCTGACCACCATTTTTAATCCATTCACTGATACAGGGTCCTACAGTCCAATCACCTCTTCAAGGCTTCACCTTTCAGTCACCATAATAGGATGTCCCACCCCCTTAACAGTCACAGTGGGGGCTAAGTTTGTAATACATAAAACTTGGGGGACACAATTCAAGCTTCAGAGAGTTATAGGGGGACATAATTCAATCCACTATAGCAAGGCACTGCTGTTGAGAGGAACTGATGCCCATTATCTCCATCTAAGGATTCCAGCCCTCCCGCCTCGCACCCTGCCCTCCAGCTCCATGGCAGGGACAGAGGGCCCAAGCCCCAAGCCCTCCCACCCTGTGCCTTTTCTCACGTAGTATCTTCGCTGGAACTGCTCCTTCTTGTTTGATGAAACACCAGATCTCCAGTGTTGCCTCTTTGGTGACACTTCCTGGACCCCTACCACAGACCACCCCTTTCCTACCCCTCCCCCCACCCACACCAGCAAAGTGAAACATGCTTTCCTCTGTGGGCCTGTAGCACTTTGTCCCTGGGACTGTCCACTGTCTGACTCTCCCACTGCTTTAGTATCATCAGACTTTGCTGCGTACCTGATGCATAGAACAGAGCTTAGTTGAATAGTCCTGAGTCTGGAGTGATAACAAGAGATGATTATGTAAAGCACAGTCTTAGTTCGGGCTGTTGTAACAGAACACCACAGGCTGGATGGCTTAAGCAACACACATTTCTTTCTCTCAGTTCTAGAGACTGGAAGTCTGAGATCAGGATGCCAGCATGGTCGGGTTCTCACTGAGGGCCCTCTTCCTGGTACACAGACGACTGCTTTCTTGCTGTGTCTTCCCACGGCGGAGAGAGCGCTGGTCCCTTCATCTCCTTATAAGAGATTACCCTTCACGGGGGGTCCACCCTCATGACCT
>NW_007733481.1:107745-109329 GCF_000696425.1 Galeopterus variegatus
GCTGGTCCCTTCATCTCCTTATAAGAGATTACCCTTCACGGGGGGTCCACCCTCATGACCTCATCTAAACCTAATGACCTCCTGAGGGCCCCACCTCCAAATATTATCGTATTGGGGATTAGGGCTTTGAAACATAAATTGGGGGGGACACAAAGAGTCCATAGCATGCCCCTAACAGTTGATGGCATGCTTGTGCCAGGCGCGGTGCTGAGAACGTCACAGACTCTCTTAGTCTTCACCACAGCCAGGAGGTAGGTTCTGTTACTCCCCATCCTACAGAGGAGAAGACTGAGGCTAGGAGAGGGAAACTGACTCATAACCACAGGGCTAGAAATTGACAGCAGGTGAACTTAAATCTGAGTCTATCTGACTTCACAGCATTTGTTTGTTTCTTAAGCTTTTTATATTTGATAATAATACCTGCATATGGTAAGGAATAAAAAGCCTCTAAACTCCATTAAAGGATATAAAGTAAGTTCCCCTACTACCCAGATCAACAACCGTTATCCCAGAACCAGCCACGCTTGTCAACTTCCGTTTTCCTTCTAAAATTAGTCTATGTATGTACTCCTCCATACACAGTCATCCCCTGATATCCTTGGGGGTTTGGATCCAGGATCTCTCTCAGTTACCAAAATCCACAGATGCTCAAGTTCCTGATAGAAAATGGCATAGTACCTGCATGTAACCTATGCACATCCTCCCATATATATTAAATCACCTCCAGACTACTAATACCTAATACAATGTAAATGCTATGTAAATAGTTGTTATACGGTATTGTTTATGGAATAATGACGAGGGCAAAGAAGTCTGTACGTGTTCAGTGCAGATGCAATTTTTTTTTCTCAAATATTTTCCGTCCACGATTGGTCGGATCCACAGATGCAGAACCCATGAATTTGGAGGGCCAGCTGTATTTGCTTTACCTACATACAGAGCACCATATTCTATGTACTATTCTACACCTTGCTTCTTTTTTCACTTGACTTATATCTTGGAGATTGTTTCATTGTCAGTAACTACAGACCTACCCCCGTTCTTTTTAACAGATGCAGAGAATTCAATAAATGAATATACTGTAACTTTAATTATCCCCTGTTGATGGGTATTCAGATGGCTTCCTGTCTTTTGCTATTATAGTTGGGGCTATAAAGTGCCTCCTTGTCCATAAGTCTTGACACAAATTATATTACATTACATTTACATCTTTGGTGCTTCTGGAATTTTGGCATAATATAGGATGTACGAAGCCAGTAAAGCATGTGTTCTTGACCACTATTCTCTATGGCCAAATGTCTTACCTGGCACTCAGTAGGTGCTCGTCAGTGGTTACCAGTCACAATGGTGACAGTGGTACTCACAGCAGCACCCACTGCGGTGCATCCTCAGGGTATGTTTGTTGAATGTATGAACATGCAGTCACTCCACAGTGTTAAGGAGGCCTACCTGGAAGTCTTCTAACCCTCAGAGGGACTAAACCTTTACAGTCATTTACCCATCAGAATGAATAAGTTTGCAGAACTTTCCTGAAAGTACAGTTTGACATGGGAGGGGACAAAGACAACGCACGAAGCTAGAGCC
>NW_007733481.1:109964-110560 GCF_000696425.1 Galeopterus variegatus
AGGACAAACTCTCGGTGATTTGTTTAAGGCGTCCCTTGTGGGTGGCTCAGGAGAACCGCTGTCTGCAGAATACGCAGCAGATACAGGCTAATTGGGGTGGCTGAGGGCCAGAGGGCATGGAGGCATGTGCTTGTGCATGTGCTTGTGTTAGGAGAGGAGACGGGCAAGGAGACAAGGCCAGCAGGGCTCAGCCCGGAGCTCTGAACACAGAGCTCATACCCTGGCTACATGGCGAGCAGCAGGAGGCTCGTGTTCTGTGCCTGGTGGATAGAAGATGGAGGAGGACACAAGACAGCAATGTGAGCTGAGGGGCCACACCCCATCAGTGATAAGGATCACCCGAGGAAGCCGTTTTCTTATCCAGAAGGGTTGAGGTGGAAACCCCACTAGCTGGGGATTACTAGGAGATGAGGGTGAATAGCTCTGGGGTGGGGTTGGATGACGTGGAGCCTTCACTCCTGTATCAGTCTGTTTCTGTTGCTTACAACAAGATACCTAAAGCTGGGTGATTTACAAAGAAAATAAAATATATTACCTAGGGGCCGGCCTGGTGGCGCACTGCTACAGTGCGCCGCTTGGGAGCGCGGTGGCGCTCC
>NW_007733482.1:0-7517 GCF_000696425.1 Galeopterus variegatus
TATATAAAGATCCAAAGTAGACCACCTCTTCGCCAAGCCCATCTCATGCCCACTGCTCTGACAGGTGTGGGGAGGAGCCAGTCCCCAAGGAGCAAGGACCCCAGAGCAGGCACCAAAGCCTACATCCCGGGCTTCGATACCCCAGCTGCACCCACAATGTGGGGCCTGCAGGTTATAGCCTGGCCCTCCAACCTCGCTGACCACACCTGGCATCAACTCTGTGTTTGTTTTTCAAAAAATAACTCATATTGCTGCTCGAATTTTGAAATTTACTGTAACTGTAAATTTACTGTGTAGGAACTATGTCTGAATCTTGCTCATTTTTAGACCAACTTAGTAAAAATGCTGTTCTGGACACCCTGTCCTCCCTGAGCTTCCCCACAATTAAACCACATGTAAGCTCTGGGGGGAAAAAATGCAAAGCTAATTTTGTCATTCCTCTCCTGCAACCCCTTTTTCTCCATCCTTCATCCATTTCAGATTTTTAGAGGATTTCCACTAACTATAAGATCAAATTCAAAGTCCCCAAAACAAGATACAAGGCTTTTCAACATTTAGCCTAACCCGTGCCTACCTTTCTGCCTCATCAACTCTCTCATAACCACCCTCATCTTGACAGGTCCTTCCTTAATCATATCAAACAAGCTACTGCATAAGGAGCCTCAAACTTGGCAAAAAGCAAATGGTAATAAGGATAAATAAAAAGTACAGCACAGATGAAAAAATAAAGGCTTTCGTCTTGCTCAACAGTAAAATTGGGAGAAGGGAACAAAGTTACTCTACTTACTCCCCAGAGTTTCCCTCCTAATTTTACCCAAAAGAGTGAGGAGCAAGAAGATTATCAAGAGGGAGATGCATGTCTCAGGGAGAAAATTAAGAAAATAGAAGCACGAACATTTTAATCAAATTTTTCAACTTGGCATTGCTGAAGTTAACCCTAATTCAGAAGTGGGTTTAGGTTGACAAGCAGAGACCTTCATCAAATTCAGATGGTCCAGCTGCAGTTTCAATGACCACTCACATCACCACCTACAAAACAAATAACCTGTAAGTCCTCAGACACCATACTCTTCCTTTGCATTGCTTCCTCTAGCTGGGATACTCTTCCCAGCAGGGTCAGCCTAGCAATTTCCTCCTTGTTAAAGACTTAATCCAAATATTACCTCACAAGCTAAGCAATGATCTTCCTAATACCTTCCCCCTACTCAGGTTACTCCATCCCAGGCTCAGTGCTCCCACAGTGCTTGGTATTTATCTCTACTAGCATTTATTTCACTGAACCATGATGATCTTCATGCAAGTATTGTTTCCCTAAATTAGACTGATTTCTTTGAATCAAGAAACAGCTTTTTTTTTTTTTTAATCATATCTGCCTGGTGACATTCTATTTCTTCAGTGAGTATTTCTGTACCTCCTCTAGGAAGAAATATCCAAAGAGTAATTCTTCAAGACAGTAGCAGCATTAATAACCAAGAATTACTCCCTCCCAAAATTAGCATAAATATGAAGATAGTTCAAAAAATATCAGCATAAATATGAAGATAGTTCATAAGAAGAGAAATACTAATTAAAAGTACACTTATGTAATCATTCCTTACCTATCATATTAACAAAAAATCCAAAAGTCTGAAATATTCTATTGACAAAGCTGTAAGGAGACAGGAATTTTCATACATTGCTAATGGAATAGAAACTATTATAAACTCCATGGAAGAGATCTAGCAAAGTTATATCTGCATTTTTCCTCTGACCTACAGTTTCACTTCTATTCCAAAGATATACTGGCAAAATACCATTTGTAATAGTATGGAAGCAATCATACTAATAGACGGGAAGCGTCTATCAATAGAAGATGGTCAAATGAAGTATGGTACATGATAAAGTACCGTACAGTTTAGTATTATGCAGTTGTAAAACAGTATAAGGAGATATATACACTGCTACAAACTGGCTGAAAAAAGTAAGGTGCAGGACACTGTAAATAAGATGTTACCTTTTATGCAAGAAGAAAGATAAAAATGAAAATGCTTATTTATATTTTTAAAAAGGAAGAATAAGCCAAAAGGTAATAAAAATGATTACCTATAGGAGGAGGAAGGGAACAGTGAAGAGAGAATAGGCTTGGAAGCTAGACTTCTCTAAACGTATCTTGTTTTATATCTTTTATTTTGGAACCATGAAAAGGTTTTTCATAATTATAGAGCAAAATTAATTCAAAAAGAAAAAGGGAAGGAGGCAGAATGTAGGATCAGTATGATGCTTCCTGTTTAGCCAACATTCATGCCATCAATGTCATTCTCTCAATGCCACAGAAGTACGACTCCCAACTTTAATTTTATAAATACACATATCCGATTAACTTATGAGTCCTAAAATTTGCCTTAATTTCTTAAAAAACAAACAAATAAATAATAAGGCATAACTTAGTACTAAAGAGACTCAGAATGAAATCATTCTTCCAATTTTCTACTTTCAATTATAGTAACTAAAATGCACTTGTTTCCTTCTAGATCCAATAAAAGTTTAATCCAGGCTGAAAGTTAACTGGCAATTTGACAACATCATTATCTCAAGTGAACTAAGTTCACTTGTAGTCCATTTGGGATCTCTCCTAATGTAATGTTAAATGACAAAGCAGTAGAGTATGTACAGGATATACCAAGAATGAGACTAGATTTAGAAAGGTAAAGAACTGATATCTCTGAATTATCACATAATTAATGTTTCAAATTCTTTTTGTTGTTGTTGTTTGTTTCTTTGTTTTTGGTGGCCAGTTGGTATAGGATCTGAACCTTGACCTTCAAATTAATTTTATTTATTTATTTATTTATTTAATTTTGGCTGTGGCAGGTAAGAGGATCCAAACCCTTGACCTTCGTGTTACAACAACACATTCTAACCAACTAAGCTAACCGGCCATCATCAAATTAGTCTTAATAACCATAAATAGTATTAAGCCATAGCCTCTAAACCAGGAGAAGACAAAGGTGAAGAAGATTTAAGTAATAATGAATGATATTTTAATACTTATTAAGTATCCAATTTTAACTTATATTACTTCCAATCCTTGCTATGATTCTTCCTGGTAAAATGTATAGTTCCATTTTTCAGAGAAAGAAACTATGGCCTTAAACAAGGTCAGGAAACTTCCTCAAGGTCAAATTAATACATGTTGGAAACAAAATATGAAACCAGGACTTTCCAAAACCTATACACTCTTTCCACCAGATATACTTCACAATAACAACTTTAATAAGAAATAGGTTAAGCTAATTGCTTATTAATGATTTCAAAACCTTAGCAAGAAGATGTTATACTTTCTCTTCAACATAATTAAAATGAAATTGTTTCAACTAATGCCTTATTTTCTTCTATGGCAGTGGTTCTCAAACTTCACCTTGCAATGGAATCACCTGAAGGGCATGGCAAAATCCAGATTGCCCAGCCCTACTCTGAATGTATCTTATTTCTGATTTAGTAGGTCTGGGATGGTGCCTGAGAATTTATATTTCTTATAAGGAAAAGATTCTGAGGTAGTCTTATTTTATTGACTTAGAGGAATATACTAGGCGTTTGTATTTTATTAACTTTCAAGTAGCAAGTAAAGACATTTGTTAGACAGTTTAAATATAACGTGGATCTGACTATGCACAGACATTAAAGTTAAATCTTTACTTCACTAGTTAAGCCAAGGCTATTCTGACAACCCTTTAGTAGTGCCACCTAACTTCATAATCATATTTTACTAAAAACTAAGATGCATTATGAAACCAAAGTTTTTTCAAATAAGAGAATAAGTAAAAATTTTATATATAGCATAATTTTCTTTTTTATATCTTTAATCTCAGTTTGTTTACCAAACCTTCCAGGATAGTACACCTTCATTGTATTTCTAATGATCTCCTACACCATGCATCAAATTGGACATTTCTTAATCACTGCCACATATAAGCTGGAAGATTCCAACCTGGCAGACAGTACTTTCACCTTCAGCTAGAAGTGAGGAGACTGATCCAATAAACAATTCATATGGCTAACCAAGCTCAGTATCCTGCTTATTTTTCTCTGTATGAACACCATTTTTGAGCTAAATAGTAGTCTAATAGCATAGAAGCCTACATGGAGGATTATATACAACCATATATTATGTATCCATATAGTATGTATCATATCACTTACTATGATATCTGCTAAAACCAAATAGGTTTAGGTTTCAAGATTAGCATGCAAAACCTTGTATGTCTTGGGTATTTGTTCTGTAATAGAGCACTAGTCTAGGAATGAAAAACTCTCAGTTCCTGGCTATGACTAGCCCTGTGACGTTAAGCAAATCACCTAAACCCTCTAAGTCTCACTTTCCTCACCTTAAAAATAGGGGAAATATCATATGTGATCACCCTGGTCAGTTACGGTTCTGAAATGTTATGCTATAGATTGTAAGTCCTGATTGGAAAGCTGACTGCCTATATTCAAATCCCAGTTCCACTACCAAGAAGCTATAAACTTTGAACAAGGCACTTCATATTTCACTGTATCTCAGTTTTTTCATCAGTAAAACATATCATATAATTCAAGAGTTACTACATATAAAGTGCTTAATACAGTTACTGCATATGGAAACTACCCGTGATAGCTGAGGCTGCTATCACCATCGCCAACAATAACAAGTTAAGGATCAAGCAAAAAGCTCTTCATTTATGATTAACTGAGAACTTAAGAGAGTATAGCACATCTTAGGTGATGAATAGTCAAAAAAACACCCACAGCCTCCTTGTAAGGAAAGCAACCAAAAGCAGTTCTTTGCCCAACCTTTGTGTCATGAGACCCTATTACTTTAGCTACATGTGAAAGGATAAGGAATTGGTCTCTGTGCCAAAGGCAACCATCTTTAGAACTAGACATGAGGAAGCTTGGCATACCCCAACAGAAGTGACCCCATATTGGATAATGACAAACCAATGCAATTAGATCCCATTTCTTGAGGAGGCTGAATATGAGACAAAACTTTGGTATTTTAGTAGCAGTAGTAGAAGCTGACGCCAGTAATGGTGGAAAGAGGGACAAACAGAAGCTAAATTATAGAAAGGTGACCAGAAAAAGTAGCAGACAACAGCAGGTACAGCATCTGAGGGGAAAAGCAATTACTACAGTTGCCAATGAGTCACCAAAGCAAAACAGGGCCTATAATTGCTACTCTAATTGGTGAGAAATGACTTTGTGATATACCAGTTTTCACAATGTCCTGCAGATCATTAGAAAGGCCTCAGCCTGAAGGAAAAAGGAGGAGGAGATAAAAAGAGCAGAAAGTGTGAGAGGCACAACTTGTCCAATTGAGACGTACTGAAAATATAAAACACACCAGATTTCTGATTTCAAAGATGATGCAGCACAAAACAACATAAAATATCTTAATAACTTTTATATTAATTATGTGTTAAAGAAGATTTTGTATATGTGGAGTTAAATAAAATATTACAATTAATTTCACCTGGTTTTTACTCTTTTTTTTTTAATGCAACTACTAGAAAATTTTAAATTACATATGTGGCACAAATTATACTTCTATCAAATAGCACTGATCTAGACATTACAACCTATTCAATACTTGCTTACAGTACAATTTCACTTTCATCCATTTGGGAAAATTCAATTACGTTAGCAAAAAGGGAAACAACAAACTCAGACTTAAATTTCCTCTAAGATTTTCAAAATTACAAAGAATGACAAGAGACCTGATCAGAAGCTTCTCAGTGGAGTATTTTTATAACATAGTAGCAGACTTTCACCATCAATTTCTTCACACTTTTTCACATACCAGAAGGCAATATTTTTAATCTTAAAACAAACATTTAGAAGAAAATGCATATTTACAATTCTATCAAGAAAGCCTACAGGAAATTGAAGAAGGCTAAAGCAAAGACAGATGCAAAGAGAGAAACAGAATGAATCTAGGTTAGCACTGTACTAGACTCTATCTCTTGTAATCCTCAGAAGAGCTGTATGACTTAGATTCTATATCCTTTCTATTACTGCCGAGAATACTGGCACAGAGATGTTTAAGTAATTTACCCAAAGTCAAATAGCTAATAAGTGACATGGTCAGGATTCAAATCCAAACCTGAGTACAAAGACCAAGTTGTTACAGGAAAACGTAATAAAAAAATTATGTTTAAAACTATATTTCCTCAAAATGAAAAGGCCGAATTAAACCATGTACTGCTCACACATACAGAAAATTATACACCATGATCAAGTGGTATTCATCCCAGGGATGCAAGGTTGGTTCAACATATGCAAATCAATAAATGTGATACACCACATTAATAAAAGCAAAGACAAAAACCACATGATCATCTCTATTGACGCCGAAAAAGCATTTGACAAAATTCCTCATCCTTTTATGATAAAGACTCTCTACAAGTTAGGCATAGACGGAAAGTATCTCAACATAATTAAAGCCATATACAATAAGCCCACTGCCAATATCATCCTGAATTAATATCCAGAATATACAAGGAACTCAAACAACTTTACAACAAAAAAATAAATAACCCAATTAAAAAATGGGCAAAGGAGCTGAACGGACATTTTGCAAAGGAAGATATACGAATGGCCAACAGACAAATAAAAAAGTGCTCGATATCACTCAGCATCTGGGAAATGCAAATCAAAACCACACTGAGATACTATCTCACTCCAGTTAGGATAGCCAACATCCAAAAGACTGAGAACAATAAGTGCTGGAGAGGTTGCGGAGAAAAAGGAACTCTTATCCACTGTTGGTGGGGCTGCAAAATGGTGCAGCCTTTATGGAAAATGATATGGAGGTTCCTCAAACAATTACAGATAGATCTGCTATATGACCCAGCGATTCCACTGCTGGGAATATACCCAAGAGGTATGGAAATCATCATGCCGAAGGGATACCTGCACTCCAATGTTTATTGCAGCTCTATATACAGTAGCCAAGAGCTGGAACCAGCCAAAATGTCCATCATCTGATGAGAGGATGAGGAAACTGTGGTACATCTACACAATGGAATACTACTCTGCTATAAAAAAGAACAAAATACTACCATTCACAACAACATGGACGTTCTTAGAGAAAATAAGTGAAACAAGTCAGGCACAGAAAGAGAAATACCACATGTTCTCACTTATTTGTGGGAACAAAAATTAATAAATAAATAAACACACAAACAAATAAAGGGTGGGGGGAAGAAGACAGAATAACCACAAAAATTCTTTTAACTATTTAAGCCAAGTGCACAGATATGATGTCGGGGGTGGGGGGGAATGGAGGGGGTGGAGAGGAACGGGTAAAGGGGCATGAAAATCATGTACAATGTATTTTGAGAAGTAAAATAAAATAAAATTAATTTAAAATAAATAAATAAATAAATAAATAAAAATAAACTTTGTACTGCTCCACAAAACTTAATTAAAATAGTCTTCAAGGGGCCGGCCCGGTGGCGCACTGCTACAGTGCGCCGCTTGGGAGCGCGGTGGCGCTCCCG
>NW_007733482.1:7599-24438 GCF_000696425.1 Galeopterus variegatus
CCTGGTCCAGTACGGGCACGACACTGAGGGTTGCGATCCGTTGCCAGACATGAAAAAACACAAAAAAAAAAAAAATAGTCTTCAAAAGCTCTGCTTAATACAGTCAGTATCACACACTAGAGACTAGGCAACCTGATTAAATAAGAAAAGCCCTAAAGGGAGAGGCCCTGCCCTCAGGAGAGTTAATTTTTTTCCCTACTCTATAATTTTTTGAGTTACTATAATCATATGAATTTAATAAATACTGAGAATTTCATTTACCTGGAACAGTATTACAGTTTCTAAATGCCCTAATCATTTAAGGAAAAAAAAAGAAAAGAACTGGAAGAAGCCATTAAAAGTTTCTCTCTCAGCAAGACTTTAAGACAACAATGTATTTAGCAAAATTTTTATAAATCATTATAATAAGTGTTTAATAATCACTAGGAATTATTCCATAAATCATGATTTTTAAAAATTCATAATCATGAAAGAGTCATAACAGTCTTATTCAAACCTAAAAGAGACTCACAAACTAATTTTGTATGGACCCAAATCAGACCTTAGTAAATTGGAAAAACATAACTAAAGAGATCATACCCGAGCAGATTTACCTCATAAGTAGGCATCTGAAAGACAGTGCAACCTGACAGCAGACAACCACCTTAAGTTGCACAATTCGGCCACATAACTAGCATTATGTGACTCCCCCCCTGAAAAATAATAGTTTTATTGTCTAGTATACTTTAAATTCTAGAGAAAAAATTCTTTGGAAACAAAACATAATTTGCGAATATAATATAATTAGGTAAAAATTCCCTCCAGGCAATTTATAATCTATGTAAGAAACTTAAATAATACAGAAAGCAAGAAATTCTAGTTTCTTATCCTATATTCAAAAGGAAATCGAGAGGTCTGGTCCTTTCTTTGTTCCATTTTATACTGCCAGCGGCACTTTTAGCTGTTGCTGTGAGAAATGACTTGTCACATCATTATCCTCATTAAAACCACTCCATGGAATTATGTCCTAGTCCAAGTTACGTCATTCCTGAGTAAACTTTGAAAAATTAACTTCTGTGTCTGAATCTGCGCCAGCGGCACTTTTAGCTGTTGCTGTGAGAAATGACTTGTCACATCATTATCCTCATTAAAACCACTCCATGGAATTATGTCTAGTCCAAGTTACGTCATTCCTGAGTAAACTTTGAAAAATTAACTTCTGTGTCTGAATCTGCCTATCTATAAAATGAGGGAGGTAAACTATAAGAACACATACACCTTCTGCCTCAGACTCCGCATTTAGGGGAAGTGAGGCTACAATATCAGCAATTCCTCTTTGTCCTTCAAGACAACTCAGGTGTCACCTTCTCAGGAAGTTTTGCTTCTGCTATAAGAAAATTTTGGTATTCCTGTGTCTTTAGCATCAGAGCATTTATCATACATTGTGTCTTCCAACTAAAGCCTGGATTCTTTGACATCAAGGACTTCTCTTCATTTTTGTATCCCTAGTGACTATCGCAGTGTCTGACTGATTTTAGGAGCTCCATATGTTTGCTAAATAAATAAATAAATATTCTTGTTCCATTTTTAATGATAACAATCTCTTAGAGACAGATGAGTTTGATCCTCTCTAATCTCTAATGCAGACACAGGAATTACACAAAATTTTAAATAGCTATATAAAGACCTATTCAACTGGCAAACTCTCCATTTTAAGTATAATGGTTGAAAAAGACTGAGAATATGCTTTGTTTGTTTTTCAAAGTATACCACTGGGTCCACTCAACATCACATTAATCATCTCACCAAAACAACAGAAATTAGACAGTCCACTGGTAAACCACCGAAGTAAAAGGGTCCTGCTATTTCAAATTTCACATTCTATTTTGTATCACCGTTTCAGAGCTATATGAACTACACAAAGACCAGTCAAAAAAACATGTTATGTCTAAAGATAGAGCAACGGCCAAAAAAAAAAAAAACCAAATTACTTCTTAAAGCAATCAGTAAGGCAAAGAATCGAACATTTATAGTATCAAAATGTCTTACATCTATAGTAAATCCTTAGAAAGATTTAAAAAATAACTTTAGACAACCAGTATCTCTCATCATATACAAGAACTAACTTAAAATGAATCAAAGCCCTATGTATATGCTAAAACTATAAAATTCTTAGAAGAAAACATAGGAGTAAATCTTTGTGACCTTGGGTTAGGCAATGGTTTCTTAGATATGACACCAAAAGCACAAGCAACAAAAGAAAAAAAACACATCATTGGACCTCATCAAAATTAAAAATTTTCACACTGTAAACAACACTATCCAGAAAGTAAAAAGACAATCCATAGAACTGGAGAAAATTTTTGCAAATCATACATCTCTTAAGTGATTTGTGTCTAGAATATACAAAGAACTCTTACAACTCAATAATAATTAAAAAAAAATTAAATTGGACAAAGGGTCTGAATAGACATTTCTCCAAAGAAGATAGACAAATGACCAATAAACACATGAAAAGATGGTCAACATCATTACCCACTAGGGAAATGCAAATCAAAATCATAATGAGTTAACACTTCACACCTACTAGGATGGCTATAATCAAAAAGACAAACAAGTGTTGGCAAGGATGTGGAAAAATCTAGAATCCTCATACTATACTGGGAATAATGGAAAATGGTGCAACGATTTTGGAAAACAGTTTGGCAGTTACCGTATGACCTAGAAATTCCACTCCTAGACATCCATCCAAGAGAATGAAGGCATACATTCACATTAAAAACTTGTACACAAATATTCACAGCAGCATTATTCATAACAGCCCCAAAATGTAAATAACACAAATGAACATCACCTAATGAATGAATGAATAAAATGTTGTATATCCATACAATAGAATATTATTTGACAATAAAAAGAAATGAAATCCTGATACATGCTACAACAAAAAGAACCTTGAATACATTATGCTAAGTGAAAGAAGCCAGTCATAAAATACTACATATTGCAATGTTCCCTTGATATGAAATGTCCATAAAGTATACCAGTGGTCACCTAGGGCTGGAGGGATTGGAGGAAAATGTGGAATGACTGCTAAAAGGTATGAGATTTCTTTGGGGGGTCATGAAAATGAACTTAAATTTATAGCACTGAAGATTGTACAACTGTGAATATATTAAAAATCACTGAATGGTACCCTTTAGATGGGTGAATGGTATGGCATATGAATATCTCAAAAATGTTTTTAAAAAAAGATAATCAGATGTAGTATTTCTTGGAAGAAATGTTGTCAACCAGCTATAAATCTCTAAGTCTTCAAAAGGTAAACACTGGATCACTCATTGACCCCATTAAACAAGTAGAAATGCTCATTACGAAAAAAGTAAGGACAGATGGGGTTGAGGGATTAGCAATCAGGGACACTGACATTACCATTTGAACGCTTACATATTAGAGGCTCTATTTCAGCATTCTATATACTAATCACCAAAATTTCTTCTAAAATTTGAGAAATTGGGTAGCTAATAGAGCTAGGTGCCCCAATATTAATGCATTAAAGTCTACAGACATTAAAAAAATAAAAAGTTTGGTCACATAGAACAGGTAAATATGTAGTCATGTGTCTGTTTAACAGAACCACAAGCTAAATCACCTTCGACCATTAAAGAATGAATTGACATTAATGCATTAAAGTCTACAGACATTAAAAAAATAAAAAGTTTGGTCACATAGAACAGGTAAATATGTAATCATGTGTCTGTTTAACAGAACCACAAGCTAAATCACCTTCGACCATTAAAGAATGAATTGATATCTTAGGGGTTGGAGAACAGCAGAGCCCTCCCACATAAATATCCCTTATTTTCAGTTAACTGTAAAGAGATTTTTACACAAAGTAGCTTGTTTTACCATACACAGTGGTTCTCTGCCAAGATTAATGGGTTTTCTGTCACTGTCCTTTCACATATTAAATAGTGAAATACCAGAACAATTACCAAAATATGGCAAAGACATGTGAACAAATTTTAAAAGATCTTAATAGTTCACTCATATTATAGGCAGTCAACTTTTAAGTGTAGTTTTTCCACCTGACACAAATATATAGGTCATAGAACATTTTCTATAAACTAATTGTAAATGGTGGTTAAGCTCCAGAGGCCACAGAGAATCACATTACCACCAAACCCAAGCATTCTCTACAACTATGTATCCATGGGAGAAAAACGTTCATTGTGAGACCAAGGATTCATCCTCTGCTAACCTCCCATGAGTTTGAAAAGAATCACGACTTCAAAAACTATTAGTTCAAATATAATAAAAAGAATACTAGATGTCCTTTTCAAAAATCTCCAACAGAGAACGGAAGTGAGAGAACCAGAGGTGGGAAAGGGGGAGAGGGATTGGTAAAGGGCCACAAAAAATGATTACACTATGTAATGATAAATATAGCAATTCTAATTTTTTAAAAATCTCCAACATTAAACAACAGAGTGCACAATTCTCCAACATTTAAATGAAATCTACATCACCGGGTGATTTGTTACAAAAATAAAATGAGCTCTCCTTACTGTTACCCTCAGTTCAAGATATACAAGTATAATAGCTTCTAAAATTTCTAAGTTTGTAAGGCAACCAGTAATTTGTATGTTTTGTTTTTGTTACTATTTTTGTTAATATCAAAAAGCTTAAAAGTTAATAAAAAATTAGAATTTGCCTTAGAAAATACAGGCAATTTAGGGATGAAATAAAGAATAATCACATGTTGCAACTAAAAATAATTTGCACTATTACTTATTTTCTTTATCTGTTATTTTAAGAGATTCCCATCTTTGTCTTGATTCAAAAGGAAAACTCCTGGAACTATAAGAAATGTAAAAACAACAACAACAAAAATTAATAAATACTGAAGGCAAAAAAATTAAGTAACTTGCCTATGGTCACCTGGGAGTGGAGAAGCAAACTTAAGCAGCCTGGTAAAGAAATGTAAAAACAACAACAACAAAAATTAATAAATACTGAAGGCAGAAAAATTAAGTAACTTGCCTATGGTCACCTGGGAGTGGAGAAGCAAACTTAAGCAGCCTGGTTCCAGAGCCAACCTTCTTACCTACTCCCCTCTACTAGTAGAAGACAAATCTCTGCAAATTTCATTTACTCCTTCTTCTACTCCCTCAACACCAGGCTAAGAACACAGAAAAATTTGCCTGCAATATGTATAGTCATTGAACATTTTTTTATGAACTCAACTCAAAATGGTAGTTAAGTTCCCTGGAGATTTAACTATAAACATTTCTATAAAAAAAATGTAATCAAATAGAAAAAGCATGTATTAGTTCTTTTAGACTTAGAGAATATATTAATTCGCATTTTTACAATATGCTCCTTACCTGTACGCAACTCACTAAAGTTTACAGCTATTTAAGATGCCAAAAGTTAGGCATGCTACATCATATATAAAACCACAAGACTTACTAAATCAACCTAAACCAAGCATCGACAGCTCTAGGAAAATTGCCAGGTGGTGGTAAAATTACATTAGTATACCAGCCTCTGGCCATGACTGGCTAATGCTCTTGATGCTCTTTTCCCATTACTTACTGCTTTCACTTATCAACACTTTCCATATATTCCAAATTATCATATGAGGATTCTAACCACCATTAGAGGATTCCCACAGGTAAAATGGCTGCCAATAGCATGTACACAACTCCGTCACTGCCTATATCTTTTGGAGAAGGTGGAAACTTCCAATATTTGCTATGTATATAATGTTTCTACAATATGCACTATTTTCACTGTTTGACAAGCAAAAATTAAGTATGGAAGGATTTAGAAGCAGTTGCAACACTAGCTCTGGCAATTTTAGAAGCTGGGCATGTTAAAATATACTCTAGAAGCACTCACCAGGTATTTGGGAGCCATTTTTATGTGAAACATGGGGGCTTTTTTTTAGATAAAATACTTCAACTCCTTCGCAAGAACATAGATTAAGAAAGAATAGTAAGATTTTCAAAAAGCATGACAAGATCATTCAATGGGGAAAAAATGGTCTTTTCAACAAATGGTGCTGGAACAACTGTATATTCACATGCAGAAAAATGAAGTTGGACCTTACCTCATACTATATATAAAAATTTGTGGAGTATACTAACATTAATAAAGCAAATGTATTTCACAGGGCCTAGCTTCCAAGTCCCTGTAGTTTCAGGTATAGCCTAACTTTTTAAAATTACACATAGAAATGTTAACCTTGTGAAAGACAGGAAACTTTCCCTGGGCTAAAGTGTCTGTTGTAGATTAAGAATTATAACACAGCAAAATTGCTGGCTCTAAGGGCAGATGTCCTTGGTGCAGCTAAACCTAAAGACTGCCATGAGAATTATCTTACTGTTCTTTCTGTAACCACCTATGTTCCTTTTCTGTAACTTTCTGGCCTGAAGAATAAATACTGAGAGAAAACTAGTTCGGTGTTATTTTCCAAGGAGGAATGCCTCTCTCTTGAGGGTTCCTGGAAAATTAACCCCTTCGGGGCCTCTCACTGTTCAGAAGAAATGGGCTTTGAGTAATCCTTTGCATCTCCGCCACCCTGGGAGAGGTGACAAAAATTAACTCAAACTGAACTGTAAGCCTAAATGTAAGAGCTAAAACTATAAAACTCTTAGAAGAAAACACAAAGATAAACCTTCATTATATTGGATTTGGCAAAGGATTCTTAGATACAACACTAAAATACAAACAACAAAAAACAGATAAGTTGGACTTGATCAAAGTTAAAAAGTTTTGGGCTTCAAAGCATTATCAGGAAAGTAAAAAGATTACTAGTCCACTGATCAAGATGGTGGAACAGACAGTACCCAGTGTTACCCTCTCCCACAATCAACCAATTTACAACTATTAAAAAGCAACAACAGCCAAGTGGGAGCTGCTAAAGCTCAGAGGAAAAGGAGGAGAGACCTGCGGAGTTCATGAAAGCAAGAGAAGCCATGATGAGAAAAGAGAAAGGACTGTTCCAACCATTTTAAGCCCTGGCCACTTCAAGGCTGACCCTGCTGAGCACATGGAGCAACAGCTGGCAAAAGCCACAGCTGTGCCCTTTGTATGAAGTTGCTTAGAGGCTGCAGGGGAGAAGAGGGCCTTGGTGGCCCCCAGGCTAGCAAGATCATTAACATAGTTCCTGTGGACCCACATAGGAGTGAGGGGCCACAGCCAACAGAAGAAAGGTGCCACTCAGAGGCCAGTGAGTCATCAGAAGGGACTGATGCATGGCCCATCCCATGAGAAGTGTTTGGAGTGCGGGCAGTAAGGGAGACAGGAGACGGGCCACCGGGGGAACACAGAGGCACAACATGGACAGCTGATCTGCCCTCCAGTCAGCACAGGACAACTCAGTGGAGACTGGTCAGGAATACAGATCTGCAGGGGGTGCAGTCTGCTGAAAAGACTCAGGCCCAGACCAGAATTTCCACACAACTCAGGTGTACCAGACCTCACAAGACCCAGAAGTACTTAAAAGGTCAACATTTACACCTGAACTGCACAAAAAGCCTTCCCCAGAGAATCAGCAGCAAAGCAGTAATTTAGCTCAACCACAGGGCTCAAGAACTGGTCCCAACAGGAAATTCCCCCACTTTAGAAGTAAGCAAAGGACAACAAATTAGTTCTAGTGCAGAGTTTAAGTGGTAGGAATAGCAAATAATCCAACATAGAACTGAAAGAAAAAACAAAAAACCCACAGATCAGATACAAAGTTCTGATATTAACCAGTAAAGGTCTAACACCCCCAAAGAACACCTATAAAACTTAGAAGGACCAGAAGCACCCCAGGGTCCCAAGCCTGAAGGGAGGAGTGAAGGGCCTCAGCCACGCCCCCCCCCAAAGTCCACATCCAGCCCAGTGACAACCACTGAGCTGCCTCCAGAAGTGCCCCAGACTCCCAAGCTGGGGCAGCGTCCAGCCCAGCGATGACCACTGAGCCACTGCTTGAAGCATTGTGGTCTCCTGGGGTAGGGGTGGGGGACCAAGGGCCCCAGCCATGCCCCACAAAGTCTGCATCTAGCCAAGCCACAACCAAGCTGCCGCCGGAAGCCCCCTGGGCTCCTCTGACAGAATGAGGGGGGTGCCACAGGCCTCAACCATGCTCCCCCTTCCTTTTCCTCCCACCCTCTCCCCACTTCTCCTCTCCTCCTCTCCTCCAACTGCTCTGCAACATCTTAGAATGTAAAAAAAATAATAATAAATTAATTATTGAAGACATATCACTCTGTACCACATAAATATGTACAATTATTACACGTCAATTAAAAAAATAATAATTATGTCAATTAAAAAATAACTTTAAATAATATAACTAGAGAAATAAACCATTCTCATGACTTTAAAAAAAAAAAAAGGAAGTAAAAAGACAACCCCGAAAATGGGAGAAAATGTTTGCAAATCAGAAACCTGATAAAGGACTTGTATACAGAAATATATAATATAAAAATTTCTTATAACTCAATTATAAAAAAAGACAGATAACCCAATTCAAAAATAGGCAAATGATTTGAAGAGACATTTCTCCAAAGAAGACATGCAAATGGCCAATATGTACATGAAGAGATCCTCAGCATCTTTAGTTATCAGGGAAGTGCAAATCAAAACCACTTCATACCCATTAGACTGGCTAGAATCAAAAACAGGCAATAACAAATGTTGACAAGGATGTGGAGAAATCTGCACTCTCATGCATTGATCACAGTTGGTCAATGAGATGAAACCCATTTCCAAGCCACTGCCGGAAGTGGGAATATAAAATGGTGCAGTCACTTTAGAAAAGTGTCTGGCAGTTCCTCAAATGATTAAACACAGAGTTACCATATGTTTCAGCAATTCCACTTCTAGGTATATACCCAAGAGAATTTAAAGCAGATGTTCAAACAAAAACTTGTACATGAATGTTTATAGCAGCATCATACATAATAGCCAAAAGGTGCAGACGACCCAAGTGTCCAGCAACTCAAAGCCAAATGCCAAGCAGAAGGGGATTACTGGACTGCTCCCTGGCAACAGGTCTACAAGGGCTTCTTGTGGCAGTTCTTACGTGGGGGAGAGGAACAGGGGCTCCAACACTGGTCTATACATATGCAGAGTCAGAAGCTACAGGACAGTACAGACTGCTCCACAGGAGACAAATGAAATGGAATGAAAGTGCTAAGGGGACTTGTTACAAGGTCAAACCCAACCAATCTCCATGTCACCCTACAAAATAAAGCCTCGTCTCTAACTGAGATGATTGGACTCAATTCCAATAACCAATATATTGGAACATAAAAGAACACATGCATTCACAAAGTGGTACATACAGGTACACAAATGTAATCATTACAGAGTTTCAAAGTAGAAAAAACTTCAGACACAAAATTCCCAGCTTTAGCAACTCTATAGGTTATCCAACTTCTGCTTAAATTCCTTCAAGTGCTAGAGAATGCCATACCAAGAAGTCATTGTCAGGCTATTCTAATAGATTTTAAAAATCTCTTTGTTAGGATAAAGATTTGCCTTCATATAAGCTTTGCTAATTAGCCTTATATTCTTTTTCTGAAGCAACAAATAACAGGTTTATTCACATAAACAACTGAGAACCCTTCAAGTATCTGATGACAGCTCTATTTCTCTTTAGCCTTCTGTAGACTACACCCATTGAGTAATTTAAAGTTAAATTATTCTTCCTAGGACTTGCTTCCAATGACCATTCTGACTGGCTTCTTTGGGTACATCCTCCTACTATGTTCAAACCACTCTTCAAATATGCAATTTGCATTGAGAATAATACACAGGTGATTAGATCAGAACAGGAGATTGTAGAATCATTAATTTTTAGGAACTTGTCACTAATTTCATTAATCCAATATATATATATTTCAGAAACTATACCACACTGGTGGTTCATATTAAGAAAATAACTAATACATTTCTTGGATCTGCATTCGGCACTATTAAATATTAATTGTACTCTTAAAAAAAACTTTTTGGGGTAATATCAGCACAAGAATAGTTTACTTTCAAATTTTTTCACAAACACCATCATCTCAAGTATAACTGTTGCTAAAGCTATGGGGCCAAAATAAAATGGTGTTCAAATACTAGTCTTGTCACGTGGCCCACTGTCCCTCCCTGACAGTTTCCACTGGCCATGAGATACTCAAGCCTAACCTAAAGGTTTTCTAAATAGCTTGAGTGTTGATCCACAGCACCTGACACTCCACTCTAAGTAAAGATGACTGTCTCAAAAAGAATTACATATGTGGTTTTCAAGGCATAGTTTGAATTTTGATAAGATTAACAAGAAATTGTTAAGAGAGTTGCACCAGCCTGGACTAAAAGGAACAAACATTTCAAAATTAAAAGAGGAGGGTGGGCCAGTTAGCTCAGTTGGTTAGAGTGACCTTGAAACATCAAGGTCAGGGCCAGCCTGGTGGCACACTGGAGAGTGCGCCGCTTGGGAGTGCGGCGGTGCTCCCACCGAGGGTTCGGATCCCATGTGGAGACCGGTTCCCGCTCACTGGCTGAGCGCGGTGCGGGCGCAACACCGAGGGTTGCGATCCCGTTGCCAGTCCCTGGTACGGGCGCGACACCGAGGGTTGCGATCCCATTACCGGTCAGTAAAAAAAAGACAAAAAAGGAAAAAACAAAAGAAACACCAAGGTCAAGGGTTCCAATCCCCTTACCGGCCAGCCACCAAAAACCAAACAAACAAAACCAAAAGAGGCTTCTGGGCTCCCAGCATTCAATGGGCAAGAAGCAGGCTGAAAATGCTACTCAGTTGCAGCAGGGGTCATTTTATATAAGGGAAAAAAAGGACCTCTCAGAGGGTGGAGCCAAAAGCAAAATAAAATAATAGATGAGGAATCACTTTCAGGTAGCAGAACTGGGCCCTAATCAAGGAACACTCAATGCCCCCAAAGCTGGGGACCCTAACAACATGTGCTTGGCTAGATTTCAGAATTGCTATGGACCAGCAACTGCTACATGCCTCCCACTCCTCCCCTATTTGAATATCCACTGAGTGGATATTGGAATGTCCACTGAGATTATTCTTTATCTGTCTCACCATTTTATGCTGGGTTTATCTTTCCAGTTCATAGATCTGCCTCCTGTCAAGGAGTGGAGTCTAATCCTCCTCAACTCTTTTTGAATCTTGGCTGATCTTGTGGCTTCTTTTGACAAACAGAACGTAGAAAAAGCAACATATGACTCAAGAAGCCTTGTAGCTTCAACTTTTGCTCTCTTTGGACACTGCTGCCACTATGTAAAAAGCCCAGGCTGTTAATAGTAAAGAGGCTACATGAAAGAGAACCACCGACAGCTCCAGGTAACCAGCAGGCACTTGAATGAGAACATCTTAAACCATCCAGCCCCAGTCAAGCCACCAGGTGATTAAAGCTAAATGAATGCTAAATGAATGACTCCAGGCAAAAACATTAACAAAAGAAAGAAAAACTGCCCAGCTAAGTCTAGCTCAAATAATAGAATGACGAACAAATAATTATAATTTAAGCTATTACATTTTGGGATTGTTACACAGTGATAACTATCACTGTGTAGTTTTATTTATATTATTTTATAAATAAAATAATGATGCATCTCACGATGGATGGCATCTTAAGTTGATGAAATAAAATATGCAGCTTGATACATGCTTTGTAAAAATATTAACCTAAGGAAAAGAAAACAGACACTCATGCAGTTGACATGAACATAAAATACCACAGACTATAAGCTACAATCACTATGTCCCAGATCAAAGTTGAAAGATAAACTTTTCAAAGTGACTATCAGAGGAAATCTTCAGAATCCCTTCCTAGTGCTATCCAATCTCCAAATTCAAAATTATAAGGGATAAGTTAAGGGCAACATTAACTTATTGTAAATGTCACTATAAATGTAAATAAAACAAGAAGAATAACACCCTTGATGTTACAAAATGAAAAGAAAAAAAATGGTGCTCTGGTCCCCCAAAATTCATAGGTTGAAACCTAATCACCAAGGTGATGGATGGTATAACAAGGTGGGCGTTTGGGAGGTGATCAGGTCATGAAGGCTCTGCCATCATGAATGGGATTAATGCCCTTATAAAAAAGACTCCAGAGAGCTGCCTTACTCTTCTACCATGTGAGGACACATAGAAAGTGCTATCTATGAGAAACAGGTCCTCATCAGACACTGAAACTGCTGGCACCTGGACCTTAAACTTCCCGGCCTCCAGAACTGTTAACAATAAATTTCAATTGTTTATAAATTATCCAGTGTAAGATATTTTGTTACAGCAGCCCAAACAGACTAAGACAAATGAATAACATCCTTGAATTATGGGTCAGTTTTTAACAACAAGCTTTCAACTTCAACTAAACTCTCAGGATGCCACTGAAATTACTGTAACTTAAAAGGAAATATAAATAAGAATGCTGAATTGTAAGCCACTTCTAAAAGACATTCAAATGGAGTAGAACCAATTTGAGACCAAAACAAAATGGACATTGTGCTCAATGTTAATATGGAGTTATTTTATTAGGGAGGAACCAAGTGTAGTGACAAAACACTAGAATTCAGAAAACCGTGATCTAGTCTAGCAGGGTGACCTAGGGCAAAGCACTTCATAATTTTTAGCCTTGATTCCTTGACTATGATCTGCCAAACAACTACTACTAGAACCCCAGAAGATCCAAAGGGAACATGAACTGCACCAAATTAATAGCTAAGAATACTGTGGTTAACTATAATTAAATACAATTTCATAAATTACTATTAATACTAAATATTAGCAACTAATTAAAGCCACCACACACTGAGCACTTACTACGTGCTAAATGTGTGTTCATCTAATCCTGTTAATTTTATGGAGGAGATACTATATCCTATTTTATAGAATGGTAAACTGAGGCTTAAAGAGGTTAAATAATATGACAAGGCTGGTTATTGACAAAGCCAGCATCAAACGTAGGGTTTTTAAAAAAAAAAAAAAAAACAAACCCTCATGAGGCAAAATTTTTAACTATACCCTCTGCTGCCTCTCCACAAGAGCCTCAAGTCGAAGCTCCAAATACAAAACAAGAATTTTGGTGTCAGAAATACAACTGGGGGTACACAGGAATCAGCAATGGACTAGGAATCAGGAGGCCTACGTTCTAATGTCAATTCTACAGTACTACACATGGGCATAAGGCAACGAGCAAGTTAGCCTCTCTGGATTTTGTTTCTTTAATCCACAATCCACAAAATGAGATCTGACTAATACATTTTAAGATTTACCCCCCCCCCCAGCTCTGAAATTCTCATTTTCCTCAGCTTTTAAAAATTACATCAACTTAAATGTTCCACAAAATGAGATCTGACTAATACATTTTAAGATTTACCCCCCCCAGCTCTGAAATTCTCATTTTCCTCAGCTTTTAAAAATTACATCAACTTAAATGTTTTTTCCATAACGAATTTTCTAATTTAATCATCATATTAATATGCAAAAGCATATTAGAAGGCATGAAAATTTTCTTACCACTTATTTCTCCCTCCTATGAACAAAATGCACTCATTCTGGAACTTAATAAAGCTCTTATTTTCAAATATATCATGAGGTAACACAAAGACGGGGTCTTGCAACTTTTTAGATTTAAGTAGAGAGTATCAGAAATGTTATTTCAAAAATCAGTTTTACATAGTAGGAAGCAAAACTAGAAAAAAATAAAAGAATATACTATTATGTAAAGCTTTACTTTGAGAAGAGGAAGAGCAACTGAACACAAATGGAAACATACAGGGTCAGATACACTGACAGTGCTGTAACAGTCACCAAAAACAGAGAAAGATCATAGCAGGACTATGTGTACAACCAAGTCTTCTTTAGACCTAAATGAACCATCCCTTGAAGCATTTTATGAACTTGAATAACCATTGTCCTCTGAGTGCATCCACTTATAGAGAATGAAAAACGTTTATAATTTTATGCTGAATGAGTATTTAAAACTACTTTTGGGTTTAGAATTACTACAGCAACCTTATGAATGTCAGAAGAGAGAAGTATCATGGCAACATTAGATGTCACAAAAGAGCCGTCTGGGCTAAGAAAAAGACAATGTCTTGCCCTAAGAAGAAACCAGCAAATATGAAATGAGCCATGAAATGAGATGACAAAATAGGAAAAGAAAACAAAAAAACCAGCCAAACTGTCAGATGCTGAATAAACAGCATCAATGAATTATCTGAACTAGGAAAGGCTAACGGTTTCTTACTGTTATATCTTCAAAATATTTTTAAAATAACACACATTAGGCAATTTATGAAATATCTCTTTAGAACATCTATGATTTAAGAATAACCCTATTTTCCACAACATGGAAACAAATCCAACACTAAGTGAAACAAAACACTGCAGAGGAAAAAGTTCTTAAAATACAACCATATCAACAGTAAAAAAAACATTTACATGGCAGTTCTACTAAATTTTCTTAAGTGATATTAGGGGCAACGGAATTGTGAATGTGTCTATTCTACATTTCTACAAAGTGTGTCAAGTCGTCAATAATAATCAGGATCATTTCATTAAAATAATTCTCCACTAAATTATAATCAGAACAGGGATATTTTTCCTCTTCCAGAATCCTGGAAGATTAGTAAAACACAAAACCAGGAGTGAAAAGAAGAAATGTGAACTCAACAATCCAGAAGTGACACTTGTGTGACCACAAATTAGAGCGACTATTTCATTTTGTGCGACTAAGAATCAAAGTTACTATTGCACATGGCCAGGGGAGATTAAGAAACAAATAACTCCAACCAACAGTTGGAGTTACAAATTACACGTGCTAAGCAGTCACACTCATGAAGAAACCCAGAGTACTTTTAAATAGAGTTATTTAGATGTTGCTTTAATTTAAGCGCAGATAACGAACCATCTTAGCCTCCTTCCTCTGAGGGTGTCTGTGCCAAGCCGTTCCGAAGCAGGAGTTGATAAGGTCAAGTCCAAGAAGGAAAGCAGTTCATGTGGGAAACAGTATCCTCCAACAGCCCAGAGAAATGGTGACGCACTAGGAGCTTGGAAAAGATCCCATCCTTTACCTTGCTGGGAGCAATTAGGTAGGAAGACGTCGTCCACGTGCACTATTGTTTCCCAGATGTTTATTTTTTAACTTTTTTGATATCAATACCCTCAACCTCAGCCTAACAGGGACAGAGGGATGGCAGCGTCGCTGGTGGTATCTGGGCAAACCACAAGTTTATAAAATAAAAACACAATCTTTTGGGTGTTTTAGTGGGGTTTTTTTTGTTGTTGTTGTTTTGGTTTGGGGGATTTTTTTGCAGCGTACTCAGTGCCCTCACCTCTCTCCTCCACACCTCTGCCATCACCCGACGCAGCTCTTAGCCGCTGCCGCCGCCTAGGGTCCCCATGACAACCCCACCCCAGGGTGGGCCCCCCTCGGCAGCCTCTCGGCCCCCGCCCCGGCCCGGCCAGCCACACTTGCCCGGCAAGTGACAACTCCACCTGTCCCCGGCTCTCACTCCCCCCACTCCTGAGAGGCGATCCAGGACCCCTTCTGGCGTGCGGGCTCCCCCCCCCCGGCCGAGGGCACGACCCTCCCCAGTCGGAGATGTGGGGAGCAGTGGGCCGACGCGGAGCTGAGGCGGTTCCAGCCTAAACCCCAAACGAGTGACGCGGGGGTCGGGGCGCGACCCCCAAATGGCGAGCGGCAGTTGCGCGCCCCTCTCCGGACTACTGAGGGGAGCCGAGGGGCAGGCGCAGTGGGCACGAAAGAACTCGTCTGTTTTCACAAATAACGACATGTCGCCGCGGCGGGAGATTCTGGGGCCGACGCTCACCTTGAAGGGGTTGTTAAGATCCGGGTCCGCAAACGGGTTACTGTCAAAATCCGACATCTCTCTCGCGCTCGGCGTCACTCACCCGACCCAGGCGCAGAGAGAGAGACGAGGCAACCACTGATCTGTTCACCATCTTTCTAGTTTTGCCTTTTCCAGAGTGTCATGAAAGGGGAGCCATACACTGTGTAATCTTTTGAGTCTGGAATTCTTTTCACTTAGCATGTTTGAATCTCAAATACATTATGCTATTGTGCGTGTAAGTAGTTCTTTTTATTGATGAGTAGTTTGCCATTGTGTAAGTACCACAGATTGTTTATCCATCCACCCATTGAGGAACATTGAGTTATTCCCAGGTTTTGGCGATTATGGATACTGTTGTTGTAAACATTTGCACAGGTTTTTGTGTGAACATAGTTTCAGTTTATCTAGGATAAATACCTAGGAGTGGGATTGTTGACTCATGTAACTGTATGTTTAACTTTACAAGAAACTGCCAAGCTTTTCCAGAGTGGCTGTACAATTTTACATTCCTGTAAGCAATGCATATGAGTTCTAGTTGCTCGCATCCTAGCCAGCTCTTGGTATTGTTAGTTTTGTTTGTTTTTAAATTTTAGCCATTAAACCAACTTCAAGTAAAGGAATGTAATTACTCAAAGTCAAATAGTAAACACGATACTCACTTGAATTAGAAAAACCTGGAGGTAGTGTTGATCCCAGAGCCCAGGTTTAATGTGGAGTTTTTATTTGGCTGTTATATCAGTTTCTTAATTCTCTCCTCTTTTTCCCCCATAGTATTTATTTCTTATTTCCTGTGGAGTCTGCATTCTGAAGTTGATTGTGAACAGAAGTGCCATTGTGCAGCACATCCAATGCCAATTGAAATTCTCTTTTCCTCCTTAATGTGTCTGTTGTCTAATGAGATATGGCTTTTCAGAACTTCACATGAATTCTTTTTTGTTAGAAAACTAGAAGTATTGTCGCGGTTGGCCTTCTGGCACTTCCGCCATTGCT